>NC_056732.1:1681261019-1681331671 GCF_019279795.1 Protopterus annectens | reverse complement strand
TTAGAACTTGTCTGATTGAAGACTGCTGGAACATGGCACAGTTTTGAGCTTTTTTGTTGGTTAATTTGTTTAAATAAGTTAGCTTGTTTGCTACTGTTATATGTAAGTGTGTATCTGTTATCCTGTGTTAAATCTATCTAATCAGAGTTTAAATATCTTTAGCATAGTCTGGTTTCCAGTTTTGATACATCCAGATCTGTTTGTGTGTTTCCTGTTTTTCTTGCTATGCCTTCTTGTGTTGGCCAGGGCCTGCCTGCACTTAGTGGGAGCAAGTGAACCGGTTGGAACTGGTCAATTCCAGTGTTTCTATTTTAATTTTCATTTTTGTGGTATTTAATCCTAGCATTTGCTTGTGTTTGTGCTCGTCTGCCCATGACGCACCACTGCTGTGCAGTTTTAACCCTTTGGAGTTGCATTTTTTTCCCTTACCAGCACTGTGCGAGGCCCTCGCCTGTAGCTACTATGCAGACTTTATCCAGCACTACTCACACTTATAGGCACTCTCCTCAGATAGTACCCACTCTACTATCCCCGACATCTCTCTTCCACAGATTCTGACAGATTCTGATAACCATGGACAGACAATCTCCTACGGTTTCGCCTGCTAGTCTGGTTGATATGGGCATCCTGAGACAGCGTAGCAACTGCCTTATGTACACAGACAACCCTCTACTACTACCACCTAGGAACACAATATGAGAAGCAATTACATAAAGAATCAAGAATCCCTGCTGTCCCAGTCACAAGCCAGTATATCTGTCACTGAGAAGGTTGTCTGCATAAACACTACAAACACCACACCTCTACCACCACCCACATCTGTACTGCAAACTCTTACATATGCGAGGGTTCTCAACAAAAACATACCTAATCAAAAGAGACCTCCGAAGCAAAAACACACAGACATGCACACACACACACACACAGACTACAACCCATAGCACCAAGCATCACACATAGTGCACATGTCTGTGTCTCACAGCCGCTAAGGCCCAGCCACAAACCCAAAATACTAGTTATAGGAGACTATTGTAAGATACACAAATGTGCCTCTCACCAGGCTAGACAAGGAGAAAGTCACGGAAAGTTGCTTGTCAGGTGCTAGAATCCACTATATCACGCACCCACTCAAGTCTCTTAACAAAAGATACTGTTATGACTCTATCATGGTCCATGTTGGTGTGAATGACTTGAGATCTACCTCTCTGGACTACATGAAGAGAGGCATGCTTGAGCTCACTGAATGAGTGTCTCAGGCAGGTATGTCCGAAGCTTTAAGCAGCATCCTACCATCACCCAGAATGATGCCTCAATACAACTGAAAATGACTGACTAACAATTGGCTTAGTATCTGGTGTCATTCCAGGGGGATCCAGTATCCGACAACCTGGGAGGACATGACTGACAGACCACGATGCTTTGTCAGAGATGGCCTTCATCTATCCCCCCTGAGCTTCTGGCAAATGCTCTTGCCTCCCCAATAGTGCCTTTTTTAGGCAAAGTCATGAGCACAAAATTACCAACATGAAAAATTCTTCTAAATGAAAAGGCCATGCTGCTGAACGCTAAGAGTCCTAGCATGAAATTGCACTCACTCCAAGCATTCCTTGCCCTGGAGGATACTGACATTTGTGCAGTCACTGAAACCTGGTTCAAAGCTGTGGAGAGCACCCCAGCCTTACCTGGTTACTCATCCTACCATAATTTCAGACCCCAAACCGAGGGCTACAAAGGAGGTGGAGTTTCAATATTTATCAAAGACATACACACCTCCAGGCAGGGTCAAACGATATGATGCACAGGAGACACTCCAAGTGCAGTTAACTGTTGACAAAACACCTATTCAGATCATAGCTAAATACAGATCCCAACCATGACTCAGAACACCCACTCCACCTATCTGGACTTAGTTGAATCCACCAAGATTCAACCCTCTACCCTGATCCTGGGTGACTAACTACCCAACCATAGAGTGGAAGACCTATTCTAGCCCAGAGATTACTCTACTTCATCAATGCCAATGCATTGATCAGCTGGTAGACACCCCTACGAGAGGTGAAAATATCCCAGATGTGATCCTGACCAACATGATTCACCACTGTAGCACCCCTACAGTGTCATCCTCCTTGGTAAGATCTGACCAAATCACTTTTGAAGTCACCATCTGCCCTAACCCCGCCTGCCCCCCACCATGTCAAGGTCAAACATAAAAAAAAATTTCCAAAGCTGACTACAAGCTCCTCACAGCAGGTATAAGTAACTTCACAGCCACCATCCCTTCAGTTGGAACTAGCACTAGTACCCGAAGCCTACACCTAAAATAACTACATAAGCACCTACACAGCTGTATGGATTCAGCAATCCCAGACAGGACCAAATCATCTTCCTCAAGGAAGAGTAAACCTGTCTTGATGGACAGCATCAATAAAACTGTATAGCAAAAGTAATAAATTGCTGTCGAGGACCAAGAAGGAGCAGGTGCCAAGCTGGAAGCAATCTCTCCTTTGTCAGAACAAGCAAATAAGGTCACTAGTGAGATCCTCTAAGGCTAACTTCAAGTCCAAATTGGCCACATCCACAAAGGACAATCACAGGTCTTTCTTCACATACGCCCACAATATCAAAGGTAACACCCAAATCTGCTCTGAACTGCTGGTCAATAACACCACACATACACAAACGCCATAGATATAGCCAACCTGCTGGCAGACAGGTTCACTGAAAACTTCACCCCCCCTGTCCCCCCCATCAGTAAACCAAAACATCCTCAGAACCTGCTCCCCTCCCCTCATCACCAGGGAGCAGGTCTTTAATGCCTTCTCAAAGGCAAAAATTACAGTCACCATGGGACCAGATAATATTTCCTGGCTGTATCCTACACATGAACTCAGGCATGAACTCTCAGCTCCATTAGGCACTCTATTTAACCAAAGCCTGAGCATCAGCTTCATTCAAGCTGAATGGAGGACAGCCACTGTCATCCCTCTACATAAAGGTGGAGATTCCACTGACCCAGGCAATTATAGGCCCATCAGCCTAACTAGCCTGATCTGCAAGGCCATAGAATGCATCATGGACCTTATAAACAAGGACATGGGCAACCTCCAAATGCTTGACCCCACACAATTTGGTTTTGTCAAAGGGAGATCATGCCTGTTAAACTTGGTTGACTTTAAAAAAACAAGTCACCAAAGCCATGGACAAGGGGAAGCCAGTGCACACCACCTACCTTGACCTAGCCAATGCCTTCAACACTATTCCTCACTCGGGCATAACAGATACATTCTCCCAGATAGGCATCAACCCATATGTTACCAGATGGGTAGCCAACTGGCTCACTGATGGAACCCACTCAGTCAAAATACGGAAAGGCACCTCTAGTAGTAGACCTGTAACAAGCGGTGTACCCCAAGGATCGTTCTCAGGGCCTCTACTGTTTAGGATATACTTTTCTGAGGTGCAAGCCAAAACCAGTGGTCTGTTGCTGACCAAGTTTGCAGATGACTAAGCTGGGCACTGTCTTAAATTCCCCTAGTGATGTGAACATCCTCCAAGAGGGCCATACCCAAACTAATGACTGGTGCCTGAAGCATGGCCTCAAACTGAATGCCAAGAAATGCATCACTATCCCCTTTGGGGAAAATGGCATTCCCACTAATTGCATGCTTAATAAGTTATTAATGTGATAATCAGTCGTGAGGGACTTGGGCACCCAGGCTGATAGCAACCTGACTTTTGACCACCACATTGCCTCTGTTGTATGGAAGGCTTTCTACATGTCCCACCTCATAAATAAGCGTATTTCGTCCTGGAACAAGAAAGTCATAACATCCCTGTACTCCTCCCTTATCAAATCCATTATACAGTACAATGCCGCCTTCGGCATGTACCTTGCCAGGCACATGCAGCAGCTGGGGAGACCACAGAGGTTCCTGACCAGGGAAATCCACGGTCTCAAACACCTGTCCTATACAGATAGGCCAAAAGCACTGTAACTCTACTCAGTCTCGTACAGACTGCTCGGAGGTGATCTGTGTCTGGCATACAAGGCTATCTCAGACCCAGTCTTGATGGAGATGCTGCATATCCACTCATGCAACCCGCATGCAAGGCCTTAATCTGGTCTGTGACATTAATAGAACTTATTGGCAGGATAGATATGTACTGTACAGATTGGCTAGACAGTGGAACCGAGCTAGAAAGATGTGCAGCAGGTAAAGGTGATAAAAAATAATGAGGGAAACATACTCACAAGAGAGGAGTGTGTGTTGAGGAGATGGAGAGAGTACTTGGAGGGGTTGATGAAGAGAATGAGAGGGAGAGAAGGTTGGATGATGTAAGGATAGTGAATCATGAAGTACAAAGGATTAGGAGGAGGAAGTAAGGATAGCTATGAAGAGAATGAAGAATGGAAAGGCTGTTGGCCCAGATGACATACCTGTGGAAGCATGGTGAAATGGCAGTGGAGTTTAACCAGATTGTTTAATGAAATCTTAGAAAGTGAGAGGATGCCTGAGGAATGGAAAAAAAAGTGTTTTAGTACAGATTTTTAAGAATAAGGGTGATGTGCAGAGATGCAGTAACTACAGAGGGATTAAATTGATCAGGCACAGCATGATGTTATGGGAAAGAGTAGTGGAAGCTAGGCTAAGAAGGGACGTGATGATTAGTGATCAGTAGTATGGTTTCATGCCGGGAAAGAGCACTACAGATGCGATGTTTGCTCTGAGAGTGTTGAAGGAGAAGTACAAGGAATGTCAGAAGGAGTTGCATTGTGTTTTTGTAGGCTTAGAGAAAGCATAGGGCAGGGTGCCTAGAGAGGAGTTGTGGTATTGTATGAGGAAGTCAGGAGTGTCAGAGAAGTATGCAAGAGTGATACAGGATATGTACGAGGGTAGTGTGACAGTGGTGAGGTCTGCGGTGGGAGTGACGGATGCGTTTAAGGTGGAGGTGGGGTTATATCAAGGATCAGCTCTGAGCCCTTTCTTATTTGCAATGGTGATGGACAGGTTGACAGACGAGATCAGACAGGAGCCCCCTTGGACTATGATGTTTGAAAATGACATTGTGATCTGTAGTGAGAGTAGGGAACAGGTGGAGGAGACCCTGGAGAGATGGAGATATGCTCTAGAGAGAAGAGGAATGAAGGTCAGCAGGACTAAGAATATATGTTTGTGAATGAGAGGGAGGATAGAGGAATGGTGAGGATGCAAGGAGTAGAGGTGGCGAAGGTGGATGTGTTTAAATACTTGGGGTCAATAGTTCAGAGTAATGAGGAGTGTGGAAGAGAGGTGAAGAAGAGAGTACAGGCAGGATGGAGGGGGTGGAGAAGAGTGTCAGGAGTGATTTGTGCCAGACGAGTACCTGTAAGAGTGAAAGGGAAGGTCTACAAGAGGGTAGTGAGACCAACTATGTTATATGGGTTGGAGATAGTGGCATTGACAAAAAGGCAGGAGTTTGAGCTGGATGTGGCTGAGTTAAAGATGTTAAGATTTGCACTGGGTGTGACGAGGTTGGACAGGATTAGGAATAAGTATATTACAGGGTCAGCCCAGGTTGGAAGGTTTGGAGACAAAGCCAGAGAGGCAAGATTACGTTGGTTTGGACATGTGCTGAGGAGGGATGCTGAGTATATTGGGAAAAAGATGCTAAGGATGAAGCTACGAGGTAACAGGAAAAGAGGACGACCCAAGATAAGGTTTATGGATGCAGTAAGAGAGGACATGCAGGTGTGGTTGGTGTGACACAGAAAGATGCAGAGGACAGGAAGAAATGGAAACGGGTGATCCGCTGTGGTGACCCCTAACGGGAACAGCCAAAAGGAAATGATGATTGGCAGCATAGATATGTATACCAAAGCCTCCCCCATCTGTGGAATATACTCCCTCTCCATGTCAGAGTACCTCTCTACCCTCTTTAAGAGGAACCTGGATGACTGGATGGGAAACAGAAAATACACCCCTGGGATCCCACCTGTATCCCTGCTGGACAGGGGAAACAGGTGCTGAGTTTGCGGGAACATGGGCAAAATTCTTGCTAGGCTTATAATAATCATGGAGAATTCCTTCTGAACCTTCTGATGCACCCTTGATATTAGTGGAAAGGATGGAAAAGCATAAGGGAACATTCCGGTCCAAAGAAAAGAAAAGGCATCTGTCTTCCAAGCCTTCTTGCATGGAGTCCTGGAACAGAATCTTGCCAGTTGATTGTTCAGAGAGAAGGCAAACAGGTCTACTTGAGGGACTCCCCATTGATGGATCACATCTTGAAAGATGCCCTGATCTAGCTTCCATTTGTGAGGATCAGGCCTGGTCCTACTCCACTTGTCCGACACACCATTTTGCTCTGACAGAATGTAGGATGCCTGTAGAGTGAGACTGTGCTGTGAAGCTATATCCCAAGCTAACATGGCTAGTCTGCAGAGGGGTACAACCTAGATCCTCCCTGCCTGCTGCTGTACCACGACTGTGCTATTGTGTGTAACCACTTGAAGAGGTACTGGGACCCAAAGATGCTTAGAAATTTGAGTGCCTTGATCAGGGCAAGCATCTCATTGACATTTATGTGTTTGCATATGTTCTTGGTATCCCACATCCCTGCACTTTTATACCTCCTGAAACTTCTCCCCAAGCAAAGTCTGAAGTGTCTGTGGTGACATACTGCTTTGGAGTAGGGAGGGAGAAGGGGAGACCTGGATTTAAGGATATCTGTTGTCTCCACCAAGAGATTTCTCTTCTGACAAACCCCGCACCAGGATTAGAAAATATAAATCATGATGATAATGGGATCAAAGAGATTTCAGATATCACTATCTTTCTCATGTGGAGTATTGACAGGGGTATCATCAAAATCATGGATGCCATGACACCCAAAATCCAGAGGCATTCCCTGAAAGTGAACAAAGTCTAAGTGGAAAACCTCTGAAATGGATCTAAATAAAGTTCTATTTTTTTTTTCTTGTGGAAGAAAAGCTTTTTGCATGAAGGTACCTAACTGACATCCCAGGGACACAGGTCTGTGTGAGGCAGTCAAGAAAGACTTTTGAATGTTCTCTTGGAATCCCAGCTTGAGTAAGAGATCTCTCAACTAAGAGAAAGATTTCTGCCACTTTGAAAAAAACTCTGCAAAGATAAGCAATTCATCTAAACATGGAAAAATGTGGATACCCTATAGCCTGCAATAAGCAATAACTGCAGCTAGACACTGAACAGTCCTGCTGCAGGGATAGTCCAAAATGTAAAGAAGAGAAGAGAACAGATAATGTGATCCTGATTCACAAAACCTTAAGAAACGTCTGAGGTCTGAATGAATGGGGATGTGATAAGTGCCTTTCACGTCTACTGTTATCTGCAAACTTGAGCGAGAGGAAGAACATGTTGAGGAGTGGCATCATTTTGAATTTGGGCATTATCACAAGCATTTTCTTTCTTTGCACTAGGAACACTAAATAAAAATCCTTCCCTACCTGGGAAGGAGAAACAGGTTTTATCACTCCTTGGGACAGCATGTGAAGAAGAACCAGGGAAACAATAGAGTCTGATCAGGAGGATAAGGAATGGCCCCCTAGAAAGAAGGAATTTCCTCCCACCCTCATCTGCAAACATGAAAATGATTTTCAGAGCACATCTGTCTAAAACAATACGTTACCAAAGAGAAATATGGAGAAGGGGCCAGGGTGGGAGATAGGTTCACATGGTCGGTTCACATAGTCGGTTCACATGGTCTCTCGAATAATTATTCAGACTTGGACTGTCCTTGGTTTTGGGAGGTTTGAGACTTCTTTTTTTGGAACCCCCTTACCATTTCTTCTTAAATGTCTGTTTGCATGGATTTTGTTGAGACTGCTTATTTCTTTTTTTACCAAAACTGGAACAGGGCATAAAAACATCCCTTGGAAAATGAGGGCTGAATCATATCCTTGTATAGTGCCAGCAATACCTGGACCTAAAAAAAGGAAACTAGTAGGTAGTGCTTTGGAGAAGTATGTACAGATGATAAAGTTGCTGCCTCAAATACTTTTAGTCCACCTTTTTCCAAAAAGCCACTGAAGAAGCCATAGACCTGGTAGAATTGACTTAACCTGCCTGGAAGTGACTTGTTATAGTGGGAATAACACAAACAGCATGAGACAACCATTTGGAAACTGGTCTGCTTTAACATAGACTCTCTTCCTCTTCTTTCCTTCATATGAAATAAACAACTAATTAGAATTAGTGTGTGTTTCAAGTCTTTCAGGATAACATCTAAGTTGTCTGTGGACATCCAGAGTATAAATAATAATTTATTCTTCTTTTATATGCTCTACAATAAAAAAAAAACAAGTAAATGCAACATCTGACTTTCCAAAGATTGAAAGTAAACTTGAAGATCACTTTAGGCATAAATTGTTCCCAAAGGGATCCTATCTTTACAGAAAATAAGATAAGATTGACCCACTGTGACGCCCCTGCACTGGCCCAGTAATCAAGAAGCCTCAATCCTTGCCCCTAGCACCAGTGAGGGATGTACACATTAGGAGGATTACAAGTACACACACACAGTAAAATACAATTTCCCTTAGGAGCACACAGAGATCACAGTTAGTCTGGGGCTGGTTTCTCCCTTTCTTTCCAGATCCCCAATAAGACTCCCCACTGGCACAGGTATAGGGTTAAGATCTCAGCCGAGCGGTCAAGCCAAAACCTCCAGCACCTTCCTGTCCAACCAGTGCTTCATGTCCCTGTTCAAGTAGCTGACATACACACTTTGAGATTTGATTTATATACAAACACACAGACACTCTTGGTGAAGGCTGGCACAGATTTGCTAGCTATGCCCCTTTCTGCCCAGACTACAAGGTATCACTGCCACCAATCAGCTCTCTATCAGCTACTTACAAAGGGTGACCAAACCTACTGTGTAATGTTACTATTATCCAAATGGCAAGTGTGACCAAGACCAAGGCATGAGTGGCCTATACAGTGTCACCAAATATATATGCAAGTATGCTAAGAGCTTAAATATCTCTAAAAAAACCAGCCACAATTAAAATGTTTAAATATATTTAATAATATATAATAAAAGAACAAGACAATATTCAATAACTCAACAGTCATTACAGAGTTCAAATTCACAGGAAATATCTTGGAACATTGCAGGACAGCCTCAAATAACTACAGAAAACATCTAAACCAATCTTTACTATATTCCTATATGTAGCTAAAATAAATCACAGTACCCTAGTTACTTACTATTAGCAAGGCAGATGCAGAAGTGCTGAATGGATGTTTTGAGATCCAAGGCAAGATACAAAATGCGAAATCTGTCTCTAAGAGAGTTTTTAAATTACTATCAAACATTACTGCTGGGTCAGCTGGATGACATCATTCTGTCACCTACCTTCAGTTCCCAGGCTGACCAGATACTTAATATAATTTAACACCTCTGTGTGAGAAATAAATCTCACAGAACTGTACATCTGCCAGGAAGTCACAAAGCAATGAAAACACTTTACAATTTAAATCTAGTAGTTATTTCTATTTCAAGCCAGACTGCGGTGGTGGTGCTGCGGTAGCGTTGTCGCCTCACAGTTAGACGTTGCCCGTTCGATTCTCAGTTAGAGCGTCTTGTGTGTCAACATGCGTGAATGGGCGTTCCTTCGTTGAAGGTTGTGCGTTAGGCCCGGCAAGCCAGCACATAAAAATCTACTGCCAATCATTAGCGGACCGGAGTTCCGCTGTGGCGACCCCTAACCGGGAAAATCTGAAAGACACAAAAGTTATTTCTATTTCAAGAAAATAGAAAGAAACGTCTAGCTCTAGACATCCTGTCTCCTTGCTGAAGCTGAGAGATAACACAATAGTAAACAATTTCAACTTATTTTCTTGGGGGTTTGCAAGTTAACTCTGTATGTTCCAGCATCTACTATTAAAACATACATTTGCACAAGTATATAATTTATATATATTTCTGTTCTTTTCCAGTAGGGTACACTGTGGTTGCATTCTTGAAGCTTAGTACATAACATACAGTTCACACACTTCTGCACTAGCAGTTTAATATACACATAATATACAGTTCTCTTACATTTGTAGGACAAGCATATGAATCACATTAATATTCAAAAATGGCATATGATTATTTACAAAATTCCAGACAGCTGGGCTGGCAGTGTCACACACACCATAATGAGATCACAACTCAGATACTTTTAGTTCAGACTTCTGAAACAGTAACACTGTTTTCCAAGTTAAGAATCTTGAATCAACCTGATGACCTGGTTGAAACAGAGAAAGTGTTACTTTTTCATAAAGTTAAGATTCAAATGACGGGCTATTTTCTAGGTGGAAAGACAGGCAGAATCCCCTTCAAAAAATGCTTCACTTAACCTGAGACTGCGTTAAAGGAGGGCTTCCATAGAAGGACATGCTGAAACAGCTGAAAAGATGAACCCTGATAGAGTAATAAGAAAGGGAAGAGGATAATAACTTAAGACAAATATTTTAGAATCAGAGGCAAGCTGGCCTTAAAAGTGTCATGGTTCTTAGTCTGGCAACAACTAGAAAATGTTTTCCATTTACTAGTGTGTGTGTGTGTGTGTGTGTGTGTGTGTGTGTGTGTGGTTTTAGCCTTTGCCTCAGAACGTTTGTCAAAAATTTACTCTCTATTGGTAAAGAAACTGTTCTATAGCTGCTGGGATTGAATTTATCCCTTTATCTTGTGGGGAAATAACATGATAGCAGCTAGCAAAGCTGTAGGTGGTAGTTGCCCAGAACAGAAGGTTGAACTGCCACAATTAATTGCATTCCACATGGACATAGTGAGGAGATGACCTGATAAGCCTTCTGCTCAGTGATTTTGTTGCTGTGCTTTCAATGACACATTACATTTACTCTATTCACCTCGTCTAGGACTGCACATTAGATGATTATTTGGAGGAGCTTGTTTACTGAACAGATTTTTTTTATGGAAATCTACCATAACTCTGTTAGGGTCTAAAGAACCTTTCAGATAAGGTTTGGTTTCTGCATTCTTCTCGCTTAGCCTGTTTCCTAAAACTAAGCAGAGCTACCCAATTTACTACCCCTTTGGTCCATCAATAAAGGCCAAGATCATGAGTTTATTTTTCTTGGGTCTCAGTCAAAAATTAGTTTTTTTATTCTTAAAAATTTTCCACACATAGGTCATTCATATTGGTTATCCGAGTTATTGATTCCCAGATTTTAACTCCTACCCATCTCGTAGGAGTTGCCACACATTTTTTTTCTCAGCTTTTAATTCCTCCTATCTGTATGGTATGTGTACTAGGCAAAAGCACGCTGCCTCCTTGTTAATGAAATTTTTCTAAGCTCATGTTTCTGTATGGTATTCTATTAAGAGTACATCTCATCACTAAGATAGTAGTAGGACACAATGTACTACAAATAAAGCAGCTGACTAAAGGTGCTCGTGCTGACCTTCCTCTTCTGATGGAGTTATGTTAAGTGTAGATAAGTCGCCTGGGATTCTAGGATCCTGATGTCAAGTGTATTTACTGTCCACCTCTTGACATTTTGTACACAGTAAGCCAGACCCATCTCCTAACCATTGGAGCATCAAGGAGATGGGAATATGGGAATAGACTATCTAGAACAGGCCACAGCAATTTGTTAAAGCCCTCTCCCACTACGACAGAAGCATTTAACAAAACAGCTCAAGTTTAATGCAAATTATCTGACTATGGCAACTCTTTCCTGCATTATACTTTAAATGAGAAATACATACCCAACCAACATTCAAACAGCACTTCCTGACAACACCTCATTGTTAAACTTGTCAAATTGGTTACATTCCAGAAGAAAATGCACCCCTTCGCTACTTTTTTTAGTATTGCATCTGTTCAGCTGCATTCAACATGGTTTCATGTAAGATATTTAGTCATTCTTACATTCCTGTTCAGATCAAGAGGCTAATCACAGAATTTAGGATCAGAATGCATTCAAACAATGTGCATACTGGTTAGTCGGGATTATGTTCAGTTTGGCTACATTGAGAATATTATCAGTTTTATATTCGCACTTGAAGGTATCAACAAATCAAGATGTACATTTAAAAATTATACTATAAATCAAACAATGTTCAAAATTTAAAGTGACCACAGCATATTTTCAAATTCTTTATCGACATCCTAATTAGAATGAAGAGCCAGCTGAAGAAAAGGCATTCTAACTGGTTTAGACTGAACGGAAAGACATGGAGATGTGCCAAATGTCCCCTACCTTGTTTACTCTATACCTCAAGGAAATAAAGCAAAAGAAGGGCATCTGTTGGAAAGAGTTGGCCCTAGTAAATGTCGGCACTCAATCTACTTAGATGAGGTGTTGGCATAAACATCTTCACCTGTGTGTGCTCTATGCCCATTACAATAGCCTTAAAACATGTGGGAAAACCTGGGTAAACACTGACTGAATTTAAACAGATTATGTTTGTATCTTCAAAACATTCTCAGAGGGCATAGCAATGGTACAGATCAGAACAATGAATAGGCAGGGCAGCTTTCAAAACTTAAAAAAAAGGTTGATAACATTTATTATTCCTTCAGAAAACTTTGATGATAAAAACCTTATACTGTCAGTTTCTATATCTGCTTGAAACTGTAGAAGAAAATAATTGCCAAAATCTAAGTACATTATCTATTGATAGTTAAGTTTGGTTTATAACACTCCATGAAAACAACTGCAGGTATCCAAACGGCCATAACAAATGCTGAGACTATGAAACTGCAATGCATTGATAAAAAGTAATTGACTGGTAGGGTTGAATAACTCATACAAATAAATTATATTCTTTGATTAGAGGGTCCCTAATAACAGGTCAGATAACCACTGAAACATTTTTAAACACCTTTAATAACCTCACACATTGAGAAATGACAAATCATTTTCATCAGTTTTATGCATTAAATATACAGATTTTCTTTTTTTAAATAATAATTTACTCCAGTATTACATTAAATTGCTCAAGTACTGCCTTGCTTTAAATTCCACTCCTCTTCCAGAACATTACTCTGCATGCACTGTTTCTACAGATTCCACTGATTTATTTATAATTTGTTCCTTCCCTTTCTTAAAGATCCCTCCTCCAATTCTTTTATCACATCTACAATATTCAATAGGTTGTTCATGGTTAGTTTAGATTTATTAAACACTTTTATTGAATTATCACTTGTGACAGTCAAATTTACATTTATATAAAAGTAATCAAACTGTACTACCAAGTTTATATTTACAAACACTACACTTCCCATATACTGCTGTACATCATATAACCTAAGCAACATTAGATAATTTATTCAATTCCTGCCCGTTTTTAAAAACAAGGAACATCCTTATTAAATTATTGCTTATGACATAGGTAAGCATAGTTACATAACCGATAACAAACCATACAGACACAAGCCTAGTTGCAAGCATTTTACATCACAAACCATACTGACACCTCCCAATTGCAAACATCACTTACAATCTACCTAATCATTTTCAGTCAAACATTACACAGCTGATTTAAGTCCTGCCTTCTTTTAAACATCACTCCTCCCCATATGCATTGTTCGCACGATTGCCTTATTTTAAACATCACTCCTCCCCATATGTATTGGTCACACGATTCCCATTTTTTCCTATATAATTTGCTCTAACATTTTTTTTTTTTTTTTAAAGATCCCAGTACCAGTTGTTTCATCTTTGTTACTATATTCACTACTTCTGGTAGAGCTGGTTTAGATTTTGATTTCCATTTTCTAGCAATTGCTTTTTTGGCAGCCACGATAATTAGACTCAGCAAGGCCTTACTACGTCTAGGCAATTCCGATTCTATAAAAGTAAGCTCTTTTTTCCATAAACAATTACTGAACTTCAGACATTACAAACAATATGCCATACTACAGAACTCAAAAACTACCACACAAAGGGTGGAATACAGAAAAGCATCACCAAACAAAAAAATAAAAAAGAAGGGCACACCACAACCCTGAAAAGCGAAACACTGCTTTATTTGCATAGAACCAAACGACTGAGCGCTTTCACCTGCACATCCCAGGCTTCATCAGAGTTGTAGCAAATAAACATCACTTCCCTTTTAAAGCTTGTTAAAGTGACATCATACAATATTAACTGCTGCCTTTAAAACTTACAATAATAAAAAAATTCATATTAAATACATAATCAAACCCCCCAATAAAATACACAAACACTATAAAAACATTTAAAAAATATGATCAAATGTTCAAAGCTCTCTGCTTCAAAAGTGGAATAGATATATCATTGATGCCTGGAAAAGTTTTGGCATTGAGTCTCAATTGCCACCTTGTCTCACTTAGCTCTAAAGCCAGCTTACAATCACCACCACTCTGGTTTTTCACCACCCGGTCAATAAGGAATAAAAATCTCCCAAAATTAGTGCAAATAACTGAATGGTTATATACAATGCACTAACCGTTTTCTTATTCTTGATGTCCCTAATATGCTCGGCAATTCTATCATTAAGCTTACGGGTAGTTTTCCCCACATAGAATGCCGGGCATGTACTGCATGTTGCTATATATACCACATTCATGGTAGTGCAGGTACATCTACCTGGACAATCAAGAGTACGGTCTAGGCAATTCCGATTCTATAAAAGTTAGCTCTTTTGTCCATAAACAATTACTGAACTTCAGACATTACAAACAATATGCCATACTATTTAAATATACCGCTCACAAATCAGCTGTTCATGTATCAGAATTGCAGTAGTAGGACACTTTAAACAATAAAAAATAATTTTTGGTAATGACTATTGTATGACCAATAAACTGGGGATGCACTTTACAATCATTCCTGTATTGGTTGCGAGTACAAGTTTATTATGTCAGCACATTCTTCTTTTAAATTTTTTTTAAATGTGTTATAGCATTATCAAAAATATTTCTGCTATTTGGGTTAAAATGTGGACATGTGGTTTAACCATTTATACTGTTCTTAAATGGCCATAACCTTTGGTTTAAAAAGCACCTTTCTGATTTTAATAAAGAAACTGGGACAGGTTTGCAATCATGATATGCGAACAGCTGACTTGCGAGTGGTATATTTAAACCCTTATCGCATTCTTTGCAAGGTCAGATGAAGTTCATTAATGGTTTATGGACGTGATTAAAATTTAACAAATAATCTGGTTTATTGTTAATTAAGCAGTTGGTTCCTTGGATTTGTCAACCCTTTTTTATTTTTAAAGTTGGTCTTTGTTTGTGCGGTGTTTGGAATTCCAATTTTGTATCATAGCTCAGAAAAATCATTCCTTCATTACACCAATCTACCCACCCAGCATCTCTGCCACATCAGTCTGCAGGGAATCCTTAAAAGCTACCAACTTGTTGAACTCCAGGAATCCTAATTGCCTCTTTCTTCCCAGTGACACCTTCAAGTCACACCATCAACATTTGTTGTCTACCAGAGGAAAAATTCTCTGGAGTCTACTTTGGGTATAAAAATATCTATGTAAACATTTCCAAGAAAAAATCCTAAATCTTCCAAATTTTGTTGTGCATTTGGGAGATTACATATATCTCCCCATTGTTTCTTTGGGAACTGCTTATCCAGTCTCTCTTCCCAATCCTTTCTAACCTCCTCAGATTGATTCTTAATCATGCAATATTTTATACGTGCTACTAACTATTGCTTTTTTAATGGCAACTTCTGTTCTAGACTATAAGAAAACTCTACCAGTGCTGGTTTTCATTTAGGATCCCCCTGTTTCTCTTTGCCTATACTCCGATATCTATCCTTGACAGGGAACGCAATTTCTAAGCTGCAGTCCAAATAAATTCTTGCCTTTTTCCCATTCTATTACCTTTCCTTATCTGTTGAAAACCTGAAAACGAGCAAACAAACTGGCACAACAAGAGGTCCTGGTCAAAGCAAAGCCCAAAGCACAAAGTAATATTCCTTAACACAAATTTATTGTGGAAAGACAAGCTACTCCAAAAAGCTTCATCAGAGAAGTACAAAAAGGGCGCCAAAGCCTTTTTGAACCTAAGTAGCAGTTGGTACATTACATCACTTCCTTTCAATTAAAATAGAACAGTACACTTAAAAGGGCAATACCAAGTAAAAGAAACAGAAGTACATAGTTGAGTAACTCATCAGTTAACAATAACATGGTTTATATACACAGAAAATATTTAAAAATTTTTAAATAGAAACATAGAATTAGATAAAGAGGTTTTTAATAAATGTAAAAACAATATTAATGAACGTTGCCTAAGCACCTCAAATCCAGTGGATAATTAGATCAAGAGAATTAATAGTAAAAACATAAATTTTAAAAATATAAAAGTAACTATTTGTTATTTTGTAATAGAGTTAAGATAAGTAAACCCAACTGGTAGGTAAGGGCAAACAAGAACTGAACAAAATATTCTCAATATAAGCATCATCTCAGAAATGCCTTAAGTTTAAGAACAGGTGCAATATTGCAATTTTCATTTAAGCCCGGGTTATTAAAGGCATCAAGTTTCAACTGCCATTCCAATTCACGGTTTTCAAGAACCAGTGAAGTAGGGCCACCTCTAATAGATACTGGTACATGATCAATGCCCATGAATGTGAAACTATGCCCTGGGTTACATGTAACGTGCTTAGCCAATGCGTTTTCAGTTTTACCTTTTTTGATGGCGTAGCAATGTTGGTAAACACGCTCCTTAAATTTTCTGTCGGTTTTTCCGACATAAAACGCAGGGCAACACACACAGAAAGCAATGTACACTATAATAACCCTTTAATAACCCGGGCTTAAATGAGAATTGCAATATTGCACCTGTTCTTCATTTCTGAGATGATGCTTATATTGAGAATATTTTGTTCAGTTCTTGTTTGCCCTTACCTACCAGTTGGGTTTACTTATCTTAACTCTATTACAAAATAACAAATAGTTACTTTTATATTTTTAAAATTTATGTTTTTACTATTAATTCTCTTGATCTAATTATCCACTGGATTTGAGGTGCTTAGGCAACGTTCATTAATATTGTTTTTACATTTATTAAAAACCTCTTTATCTAATTCTATGTTTCTATTTAAAAAATTTTAAATATTTTCTGTGTATATAAACCATGTTATTGTTAACTGATGAGTTACTCAACTATATACTTCTGTTTCTTTTACTTGGTATTGCCCTTTTAAGTGTACTGTTCTATTTTAATTGAAAGGAAGTGATGTAATGTACCAACTGCTACTTAGGTTCAAAAGGTTTTGGCCTTTTGTACTTCTCTGATGAAGCTTCTCTTTGGAGTAGAACGCTTGTTGTCTTTCCACAATAAATTTGCGTTAAGGAATATTACTTTGTGCTTTGGGCTTTGCTTTGAACAGGACCTCTTGTTGTGCCAGTTTGTTTGCTCGTTTTCAGGTTTTCAACAGTTTGTTCTCCATGGCTTCTGATCTTGTGCTCAGCCCAAAAAGCCCTAATTTATTCGGTTCTGAACCCAAAGATAATGTGGACATCAGTAAATTACTTCTGGCTGTGTCCCAGAGACTTGATTCGCTGAATGAGCGGTTGGATCATATTGAAAGACGTCCGGTACACGCATTTACTTCTCTACCAGCTCTTTCAACTAGCACAAAGGGAACTGCACGTACGGGAGACACCGAACAGTGTTCTTTGCCGCCAGCACAGCCCGTGCGTACAGAACCCGCTTCAGATAATCATGCAGTTCAAAATGCGAGTTTACAGAATGGACTTTCTGCTCCCAATACCAACGGACCTGCACTTATTGGTGTTTCTTCTTTGGCTGACTGGATTGACGATACTGGGGACTTGTTTGTGTTTCTAAAGCCTCTTCAGAAGGATCTACCGGTGCCGACATCTGTGTCTCTAACTAAACAAGATGACATTCTAAGCAAGCTGAAGCGGTTTGATAATAAGGTACTTAAATTAAGAAAATTACAGTTGGAAGTTGCTTATTTTAGACAATGCCTTAATGAAGACATTGTCCCTAAGGGTTTGAGGAACGGGTTTGTTCCTTCTAACTTAATTCCGGATTCTGACTTTCTAACTGACTTGGTTGTGCTGTTTCAAAAACAAGGGGCACAGCTATTGGAACTTATTATTAAATATTATGTTTTAAATATTGAGAAGTTAACGAATGAGGTCAACTTACTGGACAATGACATCAAACTGCATATTGACTTTTACAAGTTTAAGTTTGATTATAATCGCATTTTCTCAAGTGTTGATGCTTTTATGAGCAAGATCAAGACTAATAAGTCTAAAAAACTTTTTAGGGACAGATGTGCATACCAAGAAAACAGGGCCTACCCTAAACTGTCTAAAGTTAATAGCCAAAATGTAAATGATGACCTTGCTATTAACAAAGTTGATGTTAATAGAAATGGGGTTATATCAGATAACACTAACTCCACAGCAGTAACTGTTCAACAGGAAGGTGGTCTTAGACGTAGTAATAGGAACCGCAAAAAGGCTGATGGTCCCGATGGCCATGTTAGCAATTCTATAAACTTTGGCGATTCTACTTACAATGTTAGTGATAATTCCGTTTTTTTAGGGAATCACAACAACACTCACAACAAGGGCAGGAACAGGAACTGGAACAGATAGTTAGTCCTAGTAACAATGATGAAAATATTCAATCACCTAATATTCTTTTTAATAGTAGAGGTGATTTTAAGGTTTATAACTTTTCATCACTGTCATTGGAACCTGAACTCATCGAATTGTTGGCACTAGGTAGCACATTTGTGCCTTCTAAGAAGTTTGATTTAGCCAAACTGTTGATTGATTTAAAATGCTATGTCAGAAAACTCAATTTAAGGCTGCTTTTCAACAATGAGGTGAATGTTTTGAACAATTCACTAACCCTATCGAGTACCTTCAACCCCCCCTTACATCTTGGTTCAAGAATCGAACTTGACGCTCGTCACTTGGACTTCCTTTGTAGAAGTACAAAAAATACTTCTAACATCACTAAGGTCCAATTTGAAGCTCTTAACAACTTATTTGCTTCCCCTGTGAGAATCATTAAACCGGATAAAGTGGGTGGGTTAGTTATTTTTGAAAATGACCAGTACACCCAAAGAATGTTTGAGGTTCTCGATTCTCAAGCTTATAGACCAGCATCACTAAACGAAATGAACAGTTGTTCAAACAGACTTAGAGGTTACTTTAGGGATATTTACCTTCTAGGAAGAATTAATGTGGGCACATACAAATATATAGACATTGTTTCACCAAAAGTACCGGTAATGTTTGGAATACCAAAGGTCCATAAGAATAGCAGTGACCCCCCTATGAGAGCGTTAATAGATGGAAGATCTTCTATGATCTATCCATGTTCTAAATATGTTGATTTTTTGCTCTCCAAATACATTAAACTGGTACCCAGCATTTGTAAGGACTCTTGGTCTTTTTTGACCAACATTAACAGTATTCCTTTTAACAACCATTACAACTTCCTCACTACTGACGTTGTCGATTTGTACACCTCAATCCCTCACCAAGAAGCGGTTGAGTGGATTTGTTTGCTCCTTAACGAACTTAAAGCACCTAAATTGAGATTGACAACGTCGCTGAACTATTAGACATAGTTCTCACGTCCAATTTTTTCACCTTTGACGGATCTATCTACTTGCAAACTCAAGGTGTGGCAATGGGCTCCCCTTGCGGTGCCAGTGTTGCCAATCTTTTTATGGCACACTGGGAGAACAATTTCCTTTTTAACAATCCAGATTGGATGAAACACATCCATTATTATACGAGATTTATGGATGATGTTTTCATCCTCTTTGAAGGTGAGGCCACACTAGCAGAGTCATTAGTGGACTTTTTAAATACAACTACACCTTTCCTCAAGTTTACTTATAATTTTTCTAAGGAAAGCATCGACTACCTTGACGTGAAATTGACTAAAGATTCAACTATTTCTAGCCTTCAATCTTCCATTTTTAGGAAAGCTACTTACTGCAACTCCTTTTTACACTATTCCAGCTCTCACCCTTATAAACAAAAAAGAGCCATTGTTAAAGGTCAACTGGTGAGGGCAGTAAGGATGTGCAGTAAGCTTTCCGATTTCACTTCTGAGTGTAACTTCCTGAAACAACTTTTTATTAATAGAGGTTACCCTCAGGTTATGTTTGAGGCTCTACTTAGTGAGGTTGAGCTTAAGAGATCTAATGGCTATTTTAAGCCTCTCCTAAACTGTGAGAAGGGAGTAGGAACAACCAAACAGGCTCTTGTCATTAATGAAGAAGAGATGAGTAATCCAGGTACAACAGTTGAGTTAACTACTGTACAAGCCTTGACCATCTCCCCTTTGAGTTTTATCACCACTTTCAACAGTAATTCTAATCAGATTTTGAGGATTATACAGAAAAATTGGTTTTTCATTGAAAGTAATCCACTATTATTAGAAAAATTAGGTACTAGACCTCATGTTGTTTATAAAAGGGGAATAAATATAAAGGAACTGTTACAGAGGAATACTTACTCACATCTTCATCCCTATAATAGACTTAAAGGGACTTTTTCTTGTGGAATGTGTAACTGGTGTAACGTAATTCGTGTTGGTTCCACTTTTTCTATTAGGGATAGAAAATTTGATATCAAATTTAAAATCAACTGTGAAACAAAGTCTATAGTGTACATTGCTTTCTGTGTGTTGCCCTGCGTTTTGTCTCGGAAAAACTGACAGAAAATTTAAGGAGCGTTTTTACCAACATTGCTACGCCATCAAAAAAGGTAAAACTGAAAACCCATTGGCTAAGCACGTTACATGTAACCCAGGGCATAGTTTCACATTCATGGGCATTGATCATGTACCAGTATCTATTAGAGGTGGCCCTACTTCACTGGTTCTTGAAAACCGTGAATTGGAATGGCAGTTGAAACTTGATGCCTTTAATAACCCGGGCTTAAATGAGAATTGCAATATTGCACCTGTTCTTAAACTTAAGGCATTTCTGAGATGATGCTTATATTGAGAATATTTTGTTCAGTTCTTGTTTGCCCTTACCTACCAGTTGGGTTTACTTATCTTAACTCTATTACAAAATAACAAATAGTTACTTTTATATTTTTAAAATTTATGTTTTTACTATTAATTCTCTTGATCTAATTATCCACTGGATTTGAGGTGCTTAGACAATGTTCATTAATATTGTTTTTACATTTATTAAAAACCTCTTTATCTAATTCTATGTTTCTATTTAAAAATTTTTAAATATTTTCTGTGTATATAAACCATGTTATTGTTAACTGATAAGTTACTCAACTATGTACTTCTGTTTCTTTTACTTGGTATTGCCCTTTTAAGTGTACTGTTCTATTTTAATTGAAAGGAAGTGATGTAATGTACCAACTGCTACTTAGGTTCAAAAAGGTTTTGGCGCCCTTTTTGTACTTCTCTGATGAAGCTTCTCTTTTTTGGAGTAGCGAAAACGCTTGTTGTCTTTCCACAATAAATTTGCGTTAAGGAATATTACTTTGTGCTTTGACCAGGACCTCTTGTTGTACCTTTCCTTATCTAGTCATTTGCTCTCAATACCTTGGTTCCTTTGCCAGTTTTCTCTAATAAATTCCAGAACCCCCTTGCCTAGTGTCTGTATCCCTAATTGCAGTCATCCCTATCAAAAGAATCTCCTCTCTCTATTCCTGGTGTTGGCTTAGTTCTTAAAATACTTTGCTATTTTATGAATATAATATTCTGTATCCAAAATCTCAGTCTCTCCATGTTTATTGAGCTTCCCCATTTCATCATACCTTTCCATTTTTAATTACAGTTTTCTGCCTGTGCTGTTTGTAACGTCCTCCCTCTCTGAGCCAGTAATCAAGGAGCCAGAATCCTCACCAGAGGCACTGGAGAGGGACGTTCACTTGGAACAAAAACACATACACGGTATTTTCAGATGCAGCTCTCTGCATCAAGCACAAGTTCCCTTAAAAGCACACTCAGTTGAAGGTGTGCGTTTTTCCTCTCTCTCTCTCTCTCTCTCTCTCTCTCTCTCTCTCTCTCCAGGCCCCCATAAGACTCCCCACTGGCACAGCTGTAGAGTTGAGTCCTCAGCATAGTTCCCAAGCCAAGTCCTCCAGCACCCCCTCTGTCCCTGCTCCAAGCAACTAATACACACTCTTGGAGATTTGATTTGCGTGCGAGTGGACACACACACAGGCACATGAAAGGTTGGCACAAATTTACTAGCTATGTCCCCTTCTGCCCAGACTATAAAAGGTAGTTACACTGCCACCAGACACTCCAAAGCCAGCTACTCTAAGGCTCTTACAAGGGTACCCAATTATACTGAGTGAAATTAATATCAATACCAATCGTACTGTTTGGCCAGTGCAGTAAGGCTTTCAGGAGTGGCCAAAAAGTCACCAAATAGATACAAGTACTCCCAAAGGTTAATATATTCTCTAAAGGACCAGCCACAATGAATACTTTAAATATATTTAATAATAAAATAATGTGAAAATATTAAATATCTATTTACAATAAACACCAAAGCTAAAAAAACAGGAAATATTAAAACAGCGCAGACAAATAGAGTCATACAGATACAGAAAAACAGTACTTAACTAATCTCACTGTATTTTCCCGACTGATGTAAAGGGTTGCTATTCCCTGGTCACTTACTAGAGCAAGGCAAGATGTGAAGGGTTACTATTCCCTGGTCACTTACAAGAGCAAGGCAAGATGACCTAGGTAAGGAATCCTTCTTTGTCAGATTTCAAAAAACAGACTGCTCTGAGACTTCTGTCTCATCTATTAAAACATCATTTCAGTGATGGATTACAGAAAGGAATCACATATCTGGTCATCTGACTTCTGCTTCCCATAATACCCCCATTACTAGAAACTGAACCAGAATCTCACACATACATTGTTACCACACACACAGATAAGAGCTTTGCTGAGATGTGTTATACCATCTGGAAGCCACAGAACCAGTTCAACACTTCCACCCTTCCAGGTTAGCAATTAGTTCACTGCTACGAACAATACAATAAGGATTCCTAGTGCTCGTTTCAAAGACATTTTGTCTCTGGCTGCAATCAGAACTGTACAATACAATCTTTACAGCCTACCAGGTAATTTAATTTAAAACTATTTTTCAAAGTTAGCTGGACTGAGATTAACTCTTTTCTTCCAGTATCCTCTGCTACAATATTCATTTCAACAGTTACCATACAGTCTGATATACAGGTGCATTTTTCTTTCTGCCCAGCAGGACCCACTTTGCTGGTATATTTTTTAACACAAACAACTTTACAAATACATGTTCAACACAAGCATTTGCACACATCATTTTGACAATACAAATGACATATAATTCTTTACAAAACTCCAGCCAGCTGTGCTGGCATATGTTACACATCCACTGCCCTACTTCTGGCATAGCCGGCAATACCTCACATCGTCACACTATGCATACAGGGAGCTTTAATTGTACTGCTCTGAAACACCCCTTCAAATCAGATAATCCCAATCCACTCTATTCTACTGGAAGAATCACCTTTATCCCACTAGCATGTTACCATTGTCCCCTCCCATATAAAGTCCTTCCGTTCTTTGTTAATTGCGATCAACTTTTTCGCTGGTTGATAAAAGCATGCCTGACCTGTGTACAAGACTAAAGGGACTAACACATTTTAATTGCTTTTATTTTACTACCCATATCCATATAACAGAGCTTCCATTTTCTCAGGTTTTTATATTATCTCTTGTTTAGTCACTTCTCACACACCCTTAACTGCCACACAGGAATCTTTTTTTTAATCCATACTGCTAAATACTTCATTTTATCATGTCCCCATAAATATGGATATTGGTGAACCAATGCGTGTGTGGGTAGATAATTTATCACTACTGCCTTTGTTTCAGCTTCGTTAATTTTGCATCTTGAAAATATTTAACTCAAAATGATCTACAACACTGTAATCTTCCTTTCCAGATTTGTAAGATATAAAATTATAGCAATGGCAAATAAAACCAGTTTTTCTTCGCTACCATACCAATTATATCCTTCAATTTCCGAGTCCCTTATTTTCTTTGCCAATGGTTCTAAATATAATACAAATAAAGGGGAAATATGGCATCCCCTTCTGGCTCCTCTGCTCAAGCAGAGATTATCAAAGAGAACCCTACCCACTTTCATTTTCACCTCTGATCCCTCTTATATCCTCTAATCAACCTTATAATTTTATCAGGAAATGCAAATGCTTCAGTTGCCCTGCTCATAAATTCCCAGCTTACTCGAATTGCTTTCTCTGCATCAAGACCCATCAACAACAGTGGTATTTTCTTGTATTCTCCTTCCCTCTGGATCATCAATATTCTGTTAGTGTCACAAAAAGTGCTCTGCAAAGCCACACTGATCTACATCTATCAATTTGGGCATCACTTTTGCCATTCTTTTAGCCTTTAAAGACAAACACTTTATAATCATGGTTTAATATTGAAATGGCTGTATGAAGCTGGATCCGAAAGATCTTTACCTTCTTTAGGTATTACAGCTACCACTGCCTTCTTCCAGGATGTTGGTAGTTCTCCTCAAAATGCTGTTAAACAAAACCTTCCAAATCAGTTTTTCTATCCTAGCTTCCAAACATCCACAAGAATACCATCTATTCCTGGGGGCTTTCCTATCGATTTGTTATACATTACAATTTTTATCTCATTTCCTCCTATCCTAAATGTTAGTAACTGAGACTCATCTACCTCCAACCTTGGCATCTTTAATTTTTCCATAAACATTTCCATTTGTATCTTTTCTTGATTTCCATATTTCTCTGCTTTATAAAGACATAGACTTTCCTAAATATTTCTAATACCTCTATAGGATCTATTGTTACCTTCCTTGTTATAGGATCCCTAAGCTTGGCAACAGCCCTTTCTATTTTCTGTTACCCAAGTTGTTATGCTAAAAGTTTTTGTGCTCTAGAGTTATCAAAAAACAGTTGCTTAACAGCAATCTTTCTAAACTTGTGCATAATATCAAGGTAATCCCTTACTTTCTCTATAGCATTCTGCAGTTGATCCTCTTCTTGTTCTCTGAGATTCCTCCTATTCTGCACTACTTTGTCAGTCCCTGTAAATAATTTCTGTTGCTTCTTAGCCATATTTCCCTTATTTCCACCATATGTTTAAACCCCACCTTAATTTTATCCCATTCACTAGCTATAGTTTCAGAATAAATTTCTATCGTCTCTAATAGCTCATGAATAATCTCCACTATCCTTAAATTCCTCTCTTTTCAGCAGATGGGAGGGAAACCACCAGTGTCTCATGTTTATTTCATTACTCCAAGTTTTTATTTTAGTTGCTACTGGCACATGATCTGAAATAGCTGAGTACACATCAAGACCTTCAATTAAATGCATATATTCCTGTGAAATAATTCTGTCTACAAAAACCAACAGCCAACAGAATCCCAGTAGCTCGAGCAGAGATACTAGTTGGAAACTGTAAATTCCAATAATCCACGAAACAAAAGCCGCTAAGTAAAATCTTTGATAAAATCACAAGATATAGCCACACCTTAGCCACGGTCTAAAAGTAAAAATGGTTTAATACTTATACTATCGTTAATTATCATTTTTACTTTTAGACCGTGGCTAAGGTGTGGCTATATCTTGTGATTTTATCAAAGATTTTACTTCTTAAAATATATTATGTCTATATATTTATATATTTTTCTTGTCATTGAGCCCATGTGGTTGTAATTATTATTAATTATTATTCATTACCATCATTATTTAATATATTTTTATATATTTATGTACATTTCTCTATGTAAGTTGTTTATATTCATTTTTCATTACTCATTTCTTGTTTTTGTATACACTTTATTAGTATACATTACATAGTATATTTATGGTTTTTAACATTTTTAACATTGTTATAATGTTCATTTTAATGAGGTTGTATAAGGCAGCTTTTTTGGCGCCAAGCAAGCTATTTATTGGATCAACTAATTGGTACCAGGTGGTTTTGAAGAAGTCTGCTGTAGGCGGATGAAAGCGCTAAACCTGCTTTTCTGTGTGGAGCTCTGTGTGTTTAAACAACAATAAATCAGTTTTTTAGCCTTAGCGGCTTTTGTTTCGTGGATTATTGGAATTTACAGTTTCTAACTAGTATCTCTGCTCGAGCTACTGGGATTCTGTTGGCCGTTGGTTTTTGCATTCAGTTTTGGAACTGTTTGGTTCATTTCTTTAAATAATTCTGTCTAGCCTAGCCCAGTTTTTGTATCATGGGGAATAATATGTAAATTCACTCCAAACTCCTATTACTGAATTCACATGTTCTATGCCAAACATATTCATACATTTCTTCAAAAATCTACCCTCCTTTATTATATTTTCCCTCCCCCCCAACACATTTTCACTGCTGCAAATTTCAAGTTCTCACTTATAATATTCCTGGCTGAAAAATGATTTCTCCCAGAATATTCTTAAGCAACATTATAGCAGTTTTAAATGGAATATAAATACATGCCAGTGTAATCCTCCTCCCTTGCCAGTAGCAATTACCACAACTCTACCATTAGCTTTTTTATCCTCCTCTATCACTATTGGACCTCCTCTTGCAAAACAAGTGCTCCACATTTCCTTCATCCCAGGTATTCTGCTGAATAACCATCCTGAACCTTTATCAAATTCACCTATTCAGTTCTTTCCAAGTGTGTCTCTTGTAGCATAGCTATTTGCACTGTACATTTTTAATATAGTTCGCTACTTTCTTTTTTATCTGCGAGACCACTGACATTTAAAGACATTACAGAAAGCATCACTCTATTAAAAAGTTATTATTCCCATCTTTTACGTATAACACCTTTTTTGTTAAATGTCTAGTTCCAGCTGTGTTGAACTTTTATACAGTTGTTTCTTGCCATATTCATTTGAGCCTATGTCGCATCTTACAAAACTTTTTGTTGTATTGAAAGCTGTCAAATAAAATACCCCCTAAAACCTATTAACTTAATACTAATACATAAAATGATGTACATCTTCAAATATCAAAGTTTTACCCTCCTAATAAGAACAAATGTGCCAAACTGACACCCACACTAACAGTTTGAGCTAACCTAAAAGAAAGGTTATGCATACTAAGATGCAAGGTGCAGCCTGTGCTTCTAAGTGCTGACTGGTTTTGCCTTCTTTATAGCTCTCCCAGCTAGGAAAACACTGGAATGCTTTCAGAGAACATGATCTCTTAGCCAATTTCTCTTTTTTTCAAGCCAAACACTCTCCACCAAACTGTAGCCAATTTATCTTTATCAGATTGCAACCAATTTCTCTATTTGCTAGAAAAAAGCCTTAGAATATTCAGTATTCATTTTCATTTACTTGCTTTCTCTTAAAACATGTTACTAGATCAATCTCAGGTCCTTAAAAAACAGTCTTTCCCCCATGCAAGAATTAGAAAAAGAACATTAGTCTTGTCATGCTAGGCTTTTTTTTTTATATATACATTGCAGTGCCTAGTGCCTACATTTCTTAAAACCGAACAAGGAGAAAGCGAGAGAGAAAAAAAAAAAAAACGGGCAGCACATGTTTACAATGGTATCCCCATTAAAATAACTGAGAAAACTTTACTTTATAGCATGCACAGAAAATACTATTTTTATGGTGTATGGTTAAGAAAACATTTGCCTTACTTACAGTTAACTTTTGCCCTCCTCTTCATCTCCCCTAAGTATATTCCTGAACATTAATGGCATGAAGTAGGGCATATGATTTAGAGTACCCCACAAATCCAACAAATCCAATATTTCCAGATTTTCTTTTTCTGCCACATTTCACAAATATAGCTACTGCACTATAATCCCACATTAAGTTACTGGTTTTATTACTGTTCATCACCATCTCCCAAGCCCTGTCTCTGCTTCGCTTCCAATGTACTCTCGATTCTTCTACTCAACTCTCATGCTCCCTTCCTTCTCTCCAGCATTTTCCAATGAAACATTGGAAAAGGTTTCACTGGTACAGTCTCTCTCTCTGTGGTCTTTATTACCAGAAGAACAAGAAGCAGAATCTTCCGTTTCACAGCTCACTTTTTGTTGGAGGTTTGCATTTCCTTCTTAGCAAATAATTCATCAAAAAATGGTTTTATCCTTCCAGGGAAGAGTACTTTGAAGATGCTGAGAACAGCAGCTTGAATCTCACTCCTGCTTCTTGATATTCCCTGAACAGTGGAATACATGTACTCCTCTTCGGCCTGGTGTACAATGAGTAATCATTCTCGACAAACACTGTGCAGTCTCCAATTTTTAGTACTTTGTCCTTCTGCCACAGTTTTGTCAGAATCATCTCCTTCTGCTGGTAGGACTGCATCTTCAGCATTAAAGATCTAAGCTGCCTTCTCATAGTCGAGTTTGGAGCATTCACACAACGTGGCCTTTCAACTAACAACAACTGCTGTGAATACCAGTCCAATTGCTTATTTGTGCTTTCATAAAATTAATGTAGTCTGCTCTTTTTATCTTCTCTGGTACAGCTAAAAGTATTGGGTTTTCCCCTAGGTGCTCTGTCCTCTAATTCTATTTTTTTTTTAAATATCTCTTCTTGAGCAGTCTCATATTCAGCCAGCCTTTTCTTCTTTTCAACATCAAATTTTTGCAACTTTATCACGAGTATCTTTTTAAAACTTCTTCCATTTTCCATCCTTTTGTTTGAGTTGATATACTCCAAAGTTTCATTTGTTTTAACCAAGTCCACATGTAGTTGCTTTGTATCTTCATCTAGGTTACTGGAAGTCATTTCTAGAGGTTGCACTGCTTTTTGCTGAAAAGCTGCAGAACTTTTCCCAGTCTGATTTTCCTCACCTTTTGTAGCTGATTTTCTTTCATGTCCTCTGGATATCTTTTTTCCTGGTATCCATGCAGTGCAATTACTAGTCTGTTACTGAAATTTACCCATAAATGCAAAAGTCTACTGGCCTTATCATGGAGTTTCTGTTTTCACACTGGCAGAGCTAGAATTAAACTGTTACTCAATATGCAGCCATTTTGGTCATTCCATGGTTGCTTTAGATTTAACTTCTATCTTCTTGTCACTGCTTTTTTTTTGGCAGCCAATAGCATTAAACTCAGCAAGGCCTTACTATGTTCAGGAAATTCTGATTTTATACCCAGCTAAAAAGGATCACTTCCTTGGTTACAACTATTTGCTTCCCCAACATTTTTGACAAAGTAGTCTAAGGAATTAAAATTTGCCAACTCATTAGATTCCTTAAAACATGTTCTCCATTAACTCTTTCCAATCACTTTCAAGCAAAAATGTTAATTCTTCTGGAGTTTTAAGCCTAGTCAATAACCTGGGTTTAGAATCAAATATTAGGTAAAGACCTTAACTATTATGACAACCCCACTCCCACTATAGTAGGAATTACTATTACTCCCCTTTCCTATCAAGGTTGAAATACTAGGCAACCATCTGCAAACCATTATATGCCTAGTCAATAACCAAATAGTGGACAAAGGTGACAATTGAACCATGTGTCTGCAGAGTAAACACCTCAACCATCATGCCAACCCAAAGCAGTGTTTTTTAAATGAGAATTTGGCAATTCCAATTCTTATTCTATCACCTGCATATGATAAACTTTCTCTGGAATTCAGAAACATGACTTCAATCATACTGAAACTACTGCAGGTATGCCTCTAAGTGTAAATTAAGACAAATGGTAATCATCAGTTAATTAGCTAGAATTTTGTGGACAAGATGCTACTGAATAAAAAAAGCACCTTTAGAAACAGCACAGATATTAGTCATGTAAAGGTTGTGGTGTCTGATGGGCGTTTACGTGCATGGGATCTTAGGCTTTGAGATAAGCAGTGATTGTGTGCTATCCTTTGCCTCTTAGCCAGATCCAGGGCATAGTGTGTATGCCAGCCAGGGCATAGTGTGCATGCCTCTGTCTGCCAGCACCATATGCAGCTGGCGGTTCTTCCTCAGACTCCTCATCTGTACCTGCTGCTGGCCCTGCCTGTGATCCTTGAAACTGTGGTCCTGTCTCTTGCTGTCCTTGAAGCCATTTCCTGTACCTGCTGCTGGCCCTGCCTGTGATCCTTGAAACTGTGGTCCTGTCTCTTGCTGTCCTTGAAGCCATTTCCTGAGAATTATACTGTGCAACATGGCAGTAAGTATTTCAGCACAGTTGCCTGGGTCATACTGTAGTGCACCTTCTGATGTCTAGTCACCAGAATCTTGATTTAACCAAACCAAAACACAAGTTCTATGATACTCCTAGTTTAAGCAAAGGCCTCACTGTGCCTCTGCTCAACGGGGTTATGTGAGTTTCTCATGGGGGTCATGAGCCAGTAATCCAGTGTATAACTTCCATCCCCCGTAGATGCCCTTAAGGAATATCACCCCTATCTAACCTGAAGTACAGCTCACAAGTGTGCCATGTGTGTGAGTTGTGGAAAATACATGGGCTACCTGCACAGACATTGTAGATGATCCCTTGGGCATTACAGACAACCTGACAATTTATAGAGTGGAAACCTTTTGTTGACGTACTTCCTTCCCAGTTCCACAAGTGAGGCCTTTATTTCTATGTATGTACAGGCTTTCATTTCTATGTATATGCAATCTATGGCCCCCAGAACTTCAGGGAAGTGTGCTATTCAATAAAATTCCTGCACGGTTCTTGCTCTCTCCTGTGGTTTACATGAGAAACAGATGTGCTCCTTTGCATGTAGTAGCATTGCATTTAATAACTATGTAATATTCTAGATGCTGAAGCCTGTGATACTCCTAATATATCCCCTACAGGTCTCCAGAAAGTACCACTAGCTAGTATATGTAATATTACACATACTTTTGTTTCCACAGGGATAGGTTCTCCATGATTTCCCGGTGGCCTGAGGTGTGGGTGGCAGAGGTTGCACATTTCTTCCAGTGTTTCCCTGTCCACTCTGCATCTCTCAACAATTTCTGTTTCATGCAGTCAATTATAAGTTAAACAGGGTCTGTACACCCTTATTTTTGCTAGAGGTCTGTCAGCAGCAACAGCAGCACCCCGATTTAAAGCCTGCTGCACATACAGAATAAAAGCAACAGCAACCTGTAACATGTTAATTGTGCCTGTATTCCAAAAGATTTTGATGTACAAGGCAAAAGCCAACAGCGAGTATACACAATTGCTTTATAGCTTCCTGAATAGCTCACCATGTTGAATTGATCATCACGTACTCTGACTCGTTATGCTTTCATTAGTATATTCTGCAGTCCCCTTTTGTTTAGTGGCTCTACGTGTCACGTACAGCCTCTTACTGAATACCAAACAACACACTATCATGTTGGTGACACTTCACAACATCAACACAATTGCTACACTCTGTGTAGCTCTTTATGAATCCTGACCCCCAATCATAACAACGCACTGTTAATATCATGTCTAGCTCTAAGCACTAATAGCTGACAATGCCTGGCAGTAAACAGCAGCAGAACATGAAACAGTTTAAACTTCATTTCTGCCTGCTGTCCTACAGACAATCAAAATGTATTTTGGAACCAACTGCTTCCTTTAGATGGGGAGAACACAAAGACATCTTATGCTGTCGGTTTTACAATGCTTCCCAACTGCTTTACCAGCTTTCAAAGCCAACACAACACTTGGCATTTTTTTTTCCTGTAACTAGTAGTACATAGACATACTACAGGGAATTACTATCAGATAACTCTTCACATGAATGGCAAGATTCATCTCTCGAGCTTCACTGCTGATTTTAACTTCTTGGCAATAACAACAAACACATAACACTCCTATGATTGGAGATCTGAACATAATGCTCTATATTAACAAGTGAAATTCATGTTTTGTATTAAAAAAGCAAGACCATAATTTTGTCATAACCAAGCAAAATTCTCAGGCAGCATTAAACTTAAGTGACGGCACTTATTACATACAGGTGAATTCATGATTCTTATGGATATTATACATATGATATAGCTCATTAATATGCATACTTAAATTAAATTCATGACTGCTTATGTGACTAACTTAAAATTGTACTAAGTAGTTTCTGAGGTTACTGTTTAGCCAAAGTGATTAAGATCAGCAAGTCATTTTGATTTCATGGCACATTTTAAGAGAAGGTTGTGCCACTGGTACCTGATGCAAATGTAGCAATGGAAGCAAACTTTCATTTGTAGGGAATACAGGGGTTGTACTTCTTCCTGGTAGTAAAATAGCAATGGGAGCAAACATTCTTAGGGGCTAGAGGAACTGTGTTTTCTTCCTGGTGTTAATGCAGTTTCATCACAATGGAAGACGGTGTTTTGACAGCCTAAGACTGGCTAGTATGGGGTCTAGGAGACCGAATTTCATTGTGATGTTTAAAATATTTCATCATAAACACTATAATCCAAGTTTAATATCAGTAAAATTACTGAATAAAGTGGAAATGGGGAATAGGCAAGAAATAAAGAAATATAAAGCTGTGATGGACATGTGACCACTAAGGCAGAAGACACATAAGAAAACTGTTACAGTATTCTTACAGGTAACTTTTTGATTCACTTTCATATGTAATAATAAAACTAAGTGATTTTAATAAGGATGTGCAACTCTTCACTGACAAGTGACATGAGATCATCAGCACTCACATGTACTAAAACCAGCTCATGCAGGTGGGACCTCAGTTTACTATATCAGTAACATTAGTGCAACCCACCTTGGACCACCACAGCACTATGTTTTAGTGGAGTGTCAGTACATAACAAATCTGAGTGCTTGGTGTAAGGCTAAAACTTATAGCTTCTGTTCTTTTCAGCATCAAAGACACGTATGTAAGCTGCTAAACCAATGGCACGAATGCCTTACTTTGTTAAATGATGTACTGCTCTGTGTTGCTTTAGCACTGCAATGCCATTATAAAGAATAGTCTACACCTCTTGCCATGTTTTAACAAATCATTATCTTTCTTACTTGCCGTTTGTTGTATATGCCACTGAAGTTTTATTTAAGACTTATGAAAACATTCATAACACACTTGTCAGGCTGCTGGAATATTCTAATTTTAGATATGTTTTATTTATTCATAAAAAATAACTGCACTTTCATTAAAACATAATTACACCCAAAATGACGATTAAACAATACTCACCAAATTTACAACACATCTTTGGTAAAATGTTTTTGTATAAAGGGTCAGTTCCATCTATCAGATTAATCCTGCCAATCGTTTTGGAATGGTACAAGATGTATTTATTTCCAGATGAACCAGTCATTTTTGATGTAAAGAAAGGAAATTTAATATCTTGAGGGTGCTCAACTTCCACCAAAAAATTATCATCATCAATTAGTCTGGAAATCCACTCAGAATGTTTTTTGTGTAGTTTGCTGTATATAGTTACTTTCTTCTTTTCGGTCACTGCAAGCAGATGAATGAAATGTAAGAAAATTAGTGAACAAGAAATAACTGGCAAATGTCAGCCTTATCAGACAGTAAAACATCTACTGCATCGTTGTACCATACAACAGTCTACAACATGTGACAACAACAAGGAGTATAAGAACTGAAAACCGTACCCAAGTATTAACTGAGCATCTACACATTTCTTGGAAGTCCAAGCATAGAACAATGGGCTGGACACACAATTATGTTATGCTAAGTGGTAATCTTCATTATCTAGTATACATCTCTAAAATGAACCTACAGTTCATGAAAGGACAACGCTCTCCAGATAACCTAAGCAGTACCTTGCACCAGACATATGCAAATCAGGACCGATGACCGAGGGCAGATGAAGGGCTTACTTATGTTAACAATTCTAATTTTCAGCAAGATTTCAGAATTATGTCTGCAGAATTTCAGCTGGACTAGTATTACTAAGGCTGAAAGCTAAAGCTGTAAGTACTGCAAGGACAGATCCAGCAAAGCAGCAGACTTCCTCCATTCTGGTTCCAAGTTGCTCTCAGTTCACCAGGTTATATGCATTTGTTTGTTTAAACTCTGCATTTCTGCTGATCTGCAAGTAAATATGCCTGAACTAATGAAACAACAGAATAACTTAAGCTTCTAGAAATACTGTAGAAAAAATAAAATTTGTGTACTTACCATAACATTGGATCGGTGTTGTCATATTCCATCCATTCATCTATGGATGGGTCTTAGATCTGGCTTCAGCCCCTTCAAAGCTTTGGATCCGGTGGTCTGGCTCCTCCCCTACCCATAAATCCCACATATAGAACACGCTACCTTAGACTGAGTTTGTCTACCTAAAACCATTGGAAGAAAAACAAAAGTAAAAGATGGCAATCTAAAAAATTGGGATATAATGAAAAAATGTGCTATCTGCAAGAAAAAGGATTAAGTGGAGAGGCAGCCTAATCCTTCAGGAACCAAGGAAAGGTCAGCTAGATCCATCTCAGGATGTCAATTTGATAAGGAAATATTATCTTTGAAAGATATAAGGAGGTGATGGAGAAAGGGTAGTACAGGAATCGATGGAATAGAACAAAGATCCAACATTATGGTAAGTACGTAACTTTCATAACTGATATCTTTTCCATCTATTCCTCTACAGATGGATGAGTCCCCCAGCTACTTTTATATTTATGGAAGGTCTCATGGAAGAATATTCCTGTGCACAGGTGAACCAAAGGAAGCCCTGAATCAAGAATGGATATCCAAATGTGAGATAAAGGTATGGACCTTTGACAAGGTCACTGCAGCACAAATGTCATCAATTATAACACTAAAAAAGAAAGCTGTAGAAGAAACACAGATCTTGCGAATTAGCCTTAGGGTTTGAGAGCAGTGGCAACCCTTCTTTTGATAAACAAAACAAATGCATTGAGCCAACCAGCGAGATAAAGTAACCTTGGATACTGCTTTTCCCAATTTGGGTTTGGAAAAGGAAACAAACAGTTGTTTAGTAAATAAAAAGCAGTTTGCAATGAACATCTAGCAAATGAATGACATATTCATCTTTGTTAGAGAGCTTTGGGAATAAGACTGGCAAATTTATGTACTGACTGATGGACTATTCAGAAGCCACCCCAGGGGTAAAGGATGGATTAGTCTTCAGACACACTGTCTTTGTGAAAAATTATACAGTGGGTATTAAGAACAGTATCTGTAATTCAGAAATTCTCCTGGCTGAAGTAATAGCCACCAAAAATAAAAAGTCCTCCAGAACAGATATTTCAGATCAGCTTTAGTAGCAGATTCAAAGCGAGAACCTGTCAAACTGTAAAATGATAGTAATTCCCCATGGAGGAACTGGACCTCTTAGAAGTGGGCAAAGAAGAAAGATGACCCAGAGAAAGGCCTTGGAAAATCTAAGAGAAGCTATGGAGTATGTCCTTTCCGTATGTGGAAGGAAGAAATGGCAGCTAATTGAACCTTAATACAGAAATAGCTGGCTCCACCTTGAACAAATCTGAGCAAGAAGTCCAAAATTGGTGGAAGTGGGGTTTACAAAGGGTCAATGTCTTTCTCCATAACCCAAACAGAAAATCTTTTCTATTTGCTTTTGTATACTTTCCTAGTGGAACGTCTCTGTGAGTGAGAGAGAAATGTGGACAATGAAAGGGGAGAATCTGGACTGTTGAACCATCACTGGAAATGGAGAAACCATGCAGTTCTTCTGAGGGCTTAAATGTCTGGGTGAGGCAAATCTCAATTTGGAGGTTAGAGTAGGGAAATCACACTTGACTAGGCCAATAAGGGGCTAAGAGGATGACTAAGACCTACAATGCTGAGAATTTCTACAGAAACTTTGGGATCAATGATATTAAGGGAAAGCATAAAGGAGTCCCAGGGGCCAAGGGTGCATTACAGCTTCCCTGGGTGGCTCTCTCTGAATGATTAACTTCCCCGGAAAATGCACTGCTACAAGAAAGCAGCATGACAATATTGCCCACTGCCATATTCTCATGATCTCTTAACACAAGGGATATGATCTAGTTCCTCCCCATTTGCTGATGTACCAAACCACAGCCATGTTGTCTGCTTAGACAGAAATCACACCCAAGTGCACAGAGTCCTGGAAGGCCTACAACACTAGGAGAACTGTTCTCATCTCCAAAATACTGATGTGAAGACTGGCCTCTGTTTGCGACCCAGTGCCTTGGACAGTCCTTCAAAGATAATGCCCCCCCACACCCTAATTGAGAGGCATTTGCGGTCACTCTGGCCTCAGGGGCTGGTTAAAGGGTCAGTCCTCCTGAAGATGAGGGGACTTATCCCACCACCAAATGTGGTCTCTGTAAATGTTTGTAAGGATGACTGTTTAAGACACAGGCTGTTTCCTGATCAACCACTGGACCACCAATGTCCACTGAAGAATTCGCATGTAGAACCTTGGCTAGTAGTATCAAGGTAATGGAGACAGCCATGCAGCCTAAAAAGTGAGGAACTAACTAAGCAGGTGGCTTCTAGTTGAGCTTGTTGACTGGGGATGAGATCTGTGGTTGGGGGAGTGTTGCTATCATACCTTGTGTCCAACAGTGCTCCAATAAATTCCAGAGACTGGGTTGGTTGCAGCTGAGATTTGTGTAAGTTGACTACTGTTCCCAAGACATGGCATAGGTGCGATTAAGGAGTCCCTTTCTTGAATCAGTAGATCCCTGGAAGATGCGGTGCTGAGCCAGTCATACAGGTACGGAAATACAAAGAATCCTTGTAGTCATAGTCAATCTGCCAGTGCTGCGATGTATTTGGTAAACAATTGGGGGGCTGTGGTGAGTCCAAAGGCAGAGCTCTAAATTGGAAATGACTGGCTCCCAGCCAGAAGCAGAAATACATCATGGAGCACCTGTCCATCTTTATGTGGTAGTACCCATCCTGGAGCTCATTTCTCTTTAACAGCGTAAGAATGGACTGAACCATGACCATCCGAAATTTTGTCCATTTCACAAACTTGTTCAAGTAGTTTAGATCCTTTGGCACTAAAAAGAATATTGAGTAAATTCCGTATCCTCTCTGGTCTGATGGAGCCTCTTGGATAACTCGATTTCCTAGAAGCTTCTTTATTTCTGAAGTTGCTTCTTCCCTTTGCGAAGGTGGAATAATCGAGAATTCTTTTTTGAAACAAAGGAGGAATGTGAAAGGAATGACGTAACCTCTGGTTATAATCCTCTACACCCCTTTATCTTGAGTGAGGGATATCCAAGCTGTTGGATGCAGAGATAAAAGCCCCCTGACTGCCTCTAGAGTGCATCAGCTGGGCAACCATTCAGGAGCACTGGAAGGACTTCTCAGAGAAAAAACTTGGAAGCCTTGATTTTGGGGACCACCTCTGTGCCTCATGGGTGATGTCCATTATAAAAGTTTCTCCCTCGGCCACCAGCAGCTCACTCTGCAGAATTGTCAGATGAAAATCCCTGAGATTTTCAAAATCATGTTCTCTTCCCTGATTTCTTGAGAAAGTCCTTTGAGTGGTTGAGAATGTGATCCCTATGGCAGATAGGGACTTACCATCCTTTTCACTTCTGGAAATAGCTTCCTTTACTTCTGGACAAAAAGTTGCTCCGTCAAAGGGTACATTGACGTTTCAGGGTAAAAATGCCAGCAGCAATTGGTAAAAGTTAAGTATATCTATATATAAAATAGTATCTTTACCTTAAAGAGATGTTGAATCAGATGAGAAAATATGGATCATTATGGTAAGTACATAACTTTTGTATTGGATGTCTATTTTCATCTGACTCAATGTTTGAGCAAATTCCCAAGCTGCCTAAAAAGGACCTGGGTGGTATCAAGGACGGGCATTCCTGAGAATGGTAGAGCCAAAGGATGTGTGAGCACATCCCACTTGTAATAAGATATAAAGGAATGAACTGTTGACCAAGCTGTTCCTGTACAAATGGCATGAACAGGAATTTCATGAATGCTGTAGCGGCACTAATTGCTCTAGTGGGATGAGCCTTTAGTTTTGAGCATAGAGACAAACCTTGAATTTTATAAGCAAAGGAAATACAGTCTGTCAGCAACTTAGAAAGTGTAACTTTTGACACGTTTTCCCAACTTTGCTCTGGAGAAGGATACAAACTGTTGATCTGATTTGCTAAGATCTTTGGTACGGTACAAGTAAAATCGAATTCATCTGTTAACATCTAATGTATGAAGCATACGTTCTCCTTTGCTAGAGTAACTGGGAAAAATACTGGCAGATCAATGAACTGATTCAGATTTGCTTTAGATGAGACTTTTGGGAGAAAGATGGGGTTCGTTCTTAATGACACTGCTTTTGTGAAAGATGTAAAAAAAAGTGTCTTGCATGAAAGCGTTTGTAATTCTGAATCTTTGCACAGGTAATGACAATCAGGAGTACACTTTTCCAAGAAAGAAACTTGGGAGTTAGCTGATGCTGAGACCTCAAAAAGTTTCCGAGTCAATGACTGGAGTAACAATGTGGCACCCCATAGAGGAACTGGTTCTTGAATGGGAGGCTTCAATATAAAAGTTCCTTTGAGGAAAGATTTGGATATCCTAAGAGTAGCATTGGAAGAGTCATTATGGCCTATGTGAAGATTTGAAATGGCAACCATTTGAACTTTGATAGAAGACGACTGGTACTTCAGTGAAAAGTTCTGAAAGAAATTCCAGTACTGATGGGACAGAAAAATGATCCAGCACTTTTGATGACACCCAAATAGAAAATCTTTTCCATCTGCTTTTATAAGTTTTTTTGGTTGATTCCTTTTGAGAAGAAAAAATTATGTGAATTACTGATGAAGACACACTGGCATCTCTGGCAATTGTTAAAATTAGAGAAACCATGCATTTAACTTTAGGGTTTGTAGGTCCGGTAGAGGCATCCCAGACGGGTGACTTAGGAGATCCAGAATGGGGATCCAACACTCATGAGGGTGTAGCAAATGAGGCCAAAGAAATGGGGAACCAAACCTGCTAAGGCCAGAATGGGGCAATGAGGATCACCTTGGTCTGGCACCTTATGGCTTTCTGTATGAATTTTGTCATGAGTGGTATTGCTAAGAAGCCGAGGGGTCAAGTGTGGAATAGAGCATCTCTCAGTGACTGCCCCTGTGGTCTCTCAGTGACTGTCCCTGTGGAAGGATGAGAGTACAGTAACTGCTGTACTTTTTGAGGTAGGAGGCAAACAGGAAACCACAAAGTTGGCAAGAGCAGCTGAAATTTTTCATTGCCACTGTTTGAGATACCACTTGTGAGGTAATGGAATGCACCTGCACAAACTGTCTGCTAGTGCATTTGACGTCGTAGGAATGTGGGTTACTATAATTAAGTGATGGAAGACATCACCCACTGCCACACTTGCATGGACTTCCAGCAAGGTGATATGAAAATGTTCCCTCTTGTTTCTTGATGTACCATACCACTAACACATTGTCTATCTAGGTGGACAGGTAGGTACTTCTGCCTGCAATGCCAGGAGGACTGTTGTCTTCTCCAAGGCACCGAAGTGAAGTTCTGCCTCTATAGATTGCCATGTGCCTTGAAAAGTACAGTTTTGTACCTACCATAAATGTAGATGTCCGAACAGGATAGCATCTGCAGTCATAACAAATGGGTTGTCCTGTCGTCAGGCAGCCCTTCGGTCGGCCGGATTCCAAAGTCTGGGTCCGGCTTCGGCTGGTGTCGCACTTCACCCGACGTCATCTCTGCTGGTCTTCGGGTATAAAGGCATCAGCCGACGCCATTTTCCTCAGTGTTTCTTGCCCAGATGCCAGTTGCCCTCTTGGAAAACTAAATTTTGGGTAAATGCCAATGTTTCCAAAAAAAAGGTAGGCAAACACAAAAAATAAGCATGTATGTACATATATACAAACAAATACACCATAAGAGATCCCCCCCAGCTAGCTATTAGGAGGGTAAATACCTTAGGAATACCACAGAGGGGAAGGAGGGTGGGTAATCCCGACTGCAGATGCTATCCTGTTCGGACATCTACATTTATGGTAGGTACAAAACTGTACTATGTCCTTCAAGGATGCATCTGCAGTCATAACAAATGGGTAGAATACCATAGCCAAACTAGGAGAGGAGGAAGAAGAATTATGGTGTAGTTAGGATCCCTTGCAATACAGCAGTGGCAAACCCTGCTCGGGATCTAGAGTATAGAGGTAAGTTATAATGCTTGGCAAATGTATGCACGGAGGTCCAAGTAGCCGCCTCAATAATGTCCTTGGTTGCCACTCCTCGTAAGAAAGCTGTGGTAGTGGCTGTAGCCCTTGTAGAGTGAGGTCTTATGTTCTGTGGAATTGGCTTTCCATGGTAGGAGTAACAGAATCTTATGCAATTTCCTATCCACTTGGAGATTGTCTGTTTGGAAATTGCTTTTCCTTCCCTTCCTGTTGCATAGGCTACTAGAAGCTGGTCAGTTTTTCTATTGCCCTTGGTTCTGTCCAGGTAGTAGCGCAACTGTCTATGTACATCCAAGGTATGCAGCAGTCTTTCCCCTGTTCTGTGGATTGGGAAAGAAGGTAGGTAGGTGGATTGCCTGGTTTAGAGACACTCTGGATACCACCTTAGGCATAAATGTAGGATTAGTTCTCATGGATACTCTATCTTGATGGAAGATTAGGAAGGGTTGTACTGCCATTAAGGCCTGTAGTTCAAACCCTTCTTGCTGAAGTAATTGCCAGTCAGAAAGCAGATTTCCAGGATAGCTGTTGAAGATCGGCTGTTGCTGCTCGGTCCAATGGAGGGAGTGTCAATTTTTCTAGCACAAAGTTCAAGTCCCATGCTGGTAATGGTGGTTTCCTAGGAGGTTTTACATTCTTGATTCCTCTGAGGAACTGCCTGAGTAGAGGATGTGAGAAGACAGGGATCGAAGCTGTATTCTGCAGAAATAGCTGATGCATGTATCTTGATGGAGGAATAGGACAGGCCTGTATGGAGAAGCTCTGCCAAATACTCCAGGATGTTGGCAATATCTATCTTTGACACATCTTTTCCTCTTTCAGTGCTCCAAATGACAAACCTTTTCCATTTCCTGCATAGTTCCTTCTTGTAGAAGGTCTGGGCCTCAGGATAATGTCTTTAACCCTTTGGGATAAATCTGGGTTAGTTGCTGTTATGTAATGTTCCAGGCAGTTAGTTGCAGAGTTTTTAGATTTGGATGCATGATGTTGTAGTCGTTCTGAGTTAACATCAAAGGCATCAGGGGTAGTGTCCACGTTCTCCCCGAGACATGCTCCTCAGCAATGGATACCAGTGTTGTCTTGGCCAATTTGGAGCTATCAGAATTATCCTTGGACGCTCCTCTTTGATTTTCAGTAGTATCTTGTGCATCAAAGGAAGAGGTGGAAATGCATATGCTGTCAGGCCTTTCCAACTGAAGGATAGAGAGTCCACCTTCCATGCAAGTGGGTGGTATGTCCTTGTGCAGAATTTCTTGAGCTGGTGATTGAGTGGGGATGCAAATAGGTCTATTTGTGGCATTCCCCATTTCTGTGTGATGGCCTTGAAGATGTCCGGGTGTAGCATCCATTCGTGAGCATCCGAGGTAGTTCTGCTTAACATGTCTGCTAGGATGTTTTCTTTTCCCGGTACAAATATTGCCTGTAACTGAATGTTGTAGCTCAGAGCCATATTCCATAGGTCCAGAGTCATTCGGCATAGGGGGTATGAATGAGTGCCTCCCTGTTTGTTGATGTACCACATGACTGTGGTGTTGTCTGTCCTTATCATCAAATGGCCTTCTTTGAGGAATGGTCTGAAAATCTGGATGGCTAGTGTTACTGCCAGCATTTCTTTTTGATTTATGTGCAGGTGCAGTTGATCTGGAGTCCACAATCCTTGTATGCATTTGTCCAGCATGTGGGCCCCCCAACCTAGGTCTGAGGCGTCCGTTGTGATGGTTTGGCTTGCTTGAAAGTTGTGGAAGGGCAAGCCTGGGTTTGACTGGCATGCTTGAGCCCACCATAGGAACTCTTGTTTCAGGCATGGGATTAGTGGTATTTCGGTTTCTAAGTTGTGCCTGTGTTGAGACCATAAACTCTTTAGGTACCACTGTAGTTTTCTCATATGCAATCTGGCATGGGGGACCAGGATTATGCATGATGCCATGTAGCCCAAGGCCTGCAGTACTTTCCTTGCTGTTAGTTTGTTCTGCTTTGTTAATGCCAAGAAGTAAAGAGGGAGTTGTTCTTGTTTTTCTGCAGTTAGGAATGCCATCTGTTTTACTGTGTCCAATTCTGCACCCAAGAATGTTTTTGTTTGGGATGGTATTAGTCTTGACTTTTTTAAATTGACTGTGTATCCCAGGGCTTGTAGTAAGCAAATGACTCTTTGTAAGTCTTTTGTCAGCTTGCTTTTGTTGTCCGCTTGTATCAGGCAGTCGTCCAGGTATGGATAAATTTGGATTCCCTGTAGCCTGCAATGAGCGATTACTGATGCTAAAGCCAAAGGGCAATGCTGAGAATTGATAATGCTCTGATCCTGCAAGAAATCTGAGGTATCTTCTACAATTTGGTCGTATGGGGACGTGCAGGTATGCCTCCTTGAGATCTAGAGTTACCAGCCAACACTCCTTGCCCAGCATGGGAAGAAGTTGCTGTAGGGTCAGCATTTTGAATTTTGGGACAATGATGAATGTGTTTAAGGCGGACAGGTCGAGAATAGGTCTCCAACTTTTCTCTTTTCTTGGTACTAGGAAGAGTCTGGAGTAGAATCCTTTGCCCTGTTCTGTTGGTGGTACTCTTTCCACAGCTCTCATCTTTGTTAATTGAGCTATCTGTTTTAGAGCTTCTGTTTTCTGATTTGGAGGTAGGTTTGGCATTCCTCTTTTTACTGGTAAGGTGTGGAAGTGAAACCTGTAGCCTTGGTCTATAGTCTGCAAAATCCACTTGGCTTTTGTGATATAGTGCCAATTTTTTGAAAATAAGGCTAACTTTCCGCCTAAGGGTGCTGCTAATTGTTCCCTGGTAGGCGGTGTCAGAGCCAAGTCACTGTGATTGTCCTGTTGCAGTGGCAGTGGTTGTGTCTGTGCCTCGCTGGTTATTGCCTTGCCACTGGCGTCCTCTGTAGGCACCTCCTCTGGATTGATTTCTGCCTCTGGAATGTCTATTCCTGCCTCTCTGAGATTTAGAGGAGTCTGGAAAGGACCAATTTTTGGAAGGCCAGTTCCTGCTAAACCTTGGGGGCTGAACCTGTAAGAAATCTTTAACTGTTTGTACAGATTTTGCCTTCTCTTCCATTTTCTTCATTACTTGCTGGGCAGGAGAACCAAATAGACTGGCCTTATCCATAGGAGCATCTAACAGCTTTGCTTTAACATGATCCGGCAAGACCTGTTCTTTCAACCATGCATGCCTTCTTATAACTGTGCCAGTCATGGCTGATCTAAATGAAGCCTCCAGTGCATCATAGCCACATTTTAAAGAATGGTTACTAACCTGCTGAATGTTATTCACCATTTCTAAAACATATTTCTTATCTAAGGAGTCATCAGAGGACAGTTTCTTAGTTAACTGATCAAGCATAAACTCTTGGTATTGGATCATATGAAACTGACAGTTCAAAGCTCTAGCTGAGAGAGTAGCAGAGGTGTAAACTTTTACCCCATCTCTAAGGACCTGGATTCCCTTTCAGAAGGGAGAGGGTTTTTGCTGAGGTCGGCTACTGCCTTAGGCCCCTGGGAGATAGTCTCAGGATCTGCAAGTGGGGCCTTGTATAGGTGGTGATGAGTGTCCGTACCCTGTAAAACCTATCTGGTTTGGCAGGGGCTGGAGGTAAAGTATCAGGAGCAGTGCAAACATCATTAAATGCATCATCCACCACAGGCAGAACTGGAGGTATAGCTAAGGGCCTATGTTGCGGTAAGTGTAGAAAGGTCCTAAGCCTTTTTCTTGAATCTGAGAAATCTTGTCCCTGCCATTGGAAATGCTCTCTCATGGCATGTAAGGTTTCCCCAAAGGAAAATTCCTCTGGTGGAGAGGCAGATGGAATAGATTCTTCAGCATCGGAATCTTCATAAGTAGAAAAAGGAGCCTCTGGATGGTCTGTAATGTCTGAATCATCAGAAGAATCATCTGAGGACACTGGCTCTGGGGGCTCTGCTCTAGGTCTCTTTTCTGGAGGCTGAGAGGCCCTGTCTGGGTGAGATTGGGATCCCCTTATTAAAGAGATGAGATCCTCTGCCAGAGTAAGCATTTGAGAACTGGAACTGGGCCTGTGTGAGGGGGGCTTAACAGGCCCTGATTTAGCAGTTTTGGCTGCTTTATCCCTGGCAAAGGCCTTAATAGACATGGCTGCAGGAGGCCTAGCAGCACCACGTGCTGGGGTAGAGACATCCAAAGGGATGGTGTCTGATAATTCTATAGGAACCACATTAGTAGGCAAAACTTCAGAGGTCGATTCAACTAGGGTAGCAGGAGCCTCGGTAGTAGTCATGGATTCGGCTGAAGATTGACCCGTTTTCTCGGTTTCGGCCGAAACCGAGACACTCGCGGTTTGTTTAACCGTGGTTTCGGCCGAAACCGCGGACCGCGAGTGTCGGTCTTTTTCTTTGCGTTTTTTAACAATTTGAGAAGTCGGAGGATCCGACGGCATAATGTACGCAAAATCTGAGCCGAAAAACTGTTCAGCGAACTCCGACCAATGCCTAAGCGTTCGTCGGTTGAAGGAAGCACAGGCTAAACAGGCTGCTACGCCGTGGTCTGGGCCTAAACAAGGTAAGCAGTAAGAGTGGAAATCTTTATGAGGTATTTGTTTCCCACAAGTTAAACAGTCATTTACTTTTTCTGACATCGGCTGAGGCAAGAAAGAGTCCCCAACGGGGTACTTAGCTTTTAGAAGTCTTCAAGTAGTATTCGGTAGCAGTAATCTCTGGATCTGACCGACCGGCACTTGCGAACAGCTTCTGCTTCGCGCGGCAAGAAAGACTGAGGAAAATGGCGTCGGCTGATGCCTTTATACCCGTAGACCAGCAGAGATGACGTCGGGTGAAGTGCGACACCAGCCGAAGCCGGACCCAGACTTTGGAATCCGGCCGACCGAAGGGCTGCCTGACGACAGGACAACCCATTTGTTATGACTGCAGATGCATCCTTGAAGGACATCCTCTTTCCTTCAAAAAAATAAATAAATAAATAAATAATAAGACAAGCACTTTTTGGCTTTACTGTCGCAAAATGCCTGGCTGGCCTGCTCCCAGACTTAATCCATCCACATCAGACAGGCTTACACGGAGTTGATCTACTATTGGCAAACAAATTACAATGGAACTGTTGATCAAGGGTGAGGGTCATTAAAATACGCAGTTGGCGTTTATTAGCTGTGACCCTGAAAAAGCCTTTGACAGAATGAATTAGTCATTTTTATTTAGAGTTTTGGAGAGGAATATAGGCTTCCTTTGTAGCTCACTGCATTTAGTAAACATGTATAGTGCTTTGGAGGCTAATATTAGGATGTGATCTATGCTTTCATATATATATTTAAGATTCATAGCTGGATTGGACATAGTTCTCTCCTACCCCATTGCTCTTTGCACTTTACCTACAAGCTCTTACTATTAAATTGAGGAAAATGCCTTTGTATGGATACAGATTGGGATGCTTCAGCAAGAAAGTTACAGTATACGCTGATGATCTGATGGTGTCCCTAATACACTGTGGAAAGACCTGGATTTGGTCTTTCAAGAGCAGTTTCTTTTTTTTGGCGGGTGAGGGTGATTACCTCAATACAAAAATCCACTAGCCCACAACTCGCTGGAAGTTTTCCTTTCATGTCCAGTGCAAGCAATTTGACTCATCTTGGAGTCACACCACCCCTACTTTGACCAAATCAGTAGAAGTAACATTTAAGGAGATCATCAGAAAGACAACTGAACTTATGAAGAGGTGGCATGGGATTTATTTAGTTACGGATAAAAAAAATTAACCAGTTCACAGTCTGCCTGTACCACCACTGACAAATATATTAAACTGAAGCAAATCAACACAAGGATTTGCTTGTGTAGACTCTAAACAAGGACTGATTCGGATATATTCACCGTTCTGAGATGTACCAGGGATCTGGGCTTTCAGATTTTAATTTTTATTTGGCAACAGGCAGACCCAAGCTCTTTCATGGGCCAAACTCTTCACCATATACTACAGAGTGAATGGCGTTGATGTTAAAGTGCTTAATCAATCCTAAAGATTTACTACTGAATACCCAGCAGGGGCCATCCTAGCAGCCAGCATCTGGCAATTGTTTTGAGCAGGTCATAAAATGGGCATCGACAGTTTGTTAATTCTGCTGGGTAATATATGGCACCTATTATAGAAGCCAATTGTTGGGGTCTGAGGAAGGGGTCAGTTAATGAAAGCTCAGAGATTGTCCACAATTGCCACAGGATAACTTTCCTCCAAAAATCCAGACACCAGACAGGTAAGGTTATTAGCGCTTTCGTTCCCTTTATTTGCACTCCAAAACAGAGCTTCATCAGATACATACACCTTTACCCACTTCCCTCTTTTTATACAACTCGTTAAAATAATTTACCCCAATCAACACATTTTGCAATTAAATTAATTGAATTCTACATTTAAAATCCATGAAGTATGCATTTTCATGGTTTAAAAATGTATACGCATATTTTTTCCAATTAATTTCCTATTACTGTTCTTCAGAACTGTAATTAAAAAATTCATGCGGTTGAAAATACACATTTTAAAATTCCTTAACATATTGAAAATAATTTCTTATAAAATGCATATATATTCTTTGTATTATTGTTGACCATAAAAATAAAACATTCCTATTCATATCACTTCTGCTTTTAAATGCGGTAAACTACTTAATGAAATTCTGTCGCTGATTCCAGGAAAAACTGTGGCATTTAATAAAACCTGCCAGAATGTTTCCCTGTACTCTTAAAAAAACAAGGCCAGCTATTTACTCTCTCCTGTCTATCCACCTTGAAAGCTTAGAGATATTTTGGAACAATTTATACCCAGCAATAAACTTCTGAACCCCATGGGTTTTCAAAATTTATTTAAAACAGGAGTAGATTAGATTGCAGGGAACTACAGGAACTTTTAGCTCATGATGTTAGAAAGTTGAAAACCACAGCAGTTCATTTAAAGGATCGCCCTTGGCTGTTCCACTGAATATTAGAATGATTGCTAAAGCTGCGAAGAAAGGTACACAAACTGTTTACACAACATTCTCATGTAAGCACTATTGAGGAGGTTTGTCTTTTGGCTTTTCCCGGTTAGGGGTCGCCACAGCGGAACTCCGGTCTGCTAATGATTGACAGTTGGTGTCGAGTTGCCAGCCCGACGCCCTTTCGAGTTGGGTTAGGGGTCGCCACAGCGGAACTCCGGTCTGCTAATGATTGACAGTTGGTGTCGAGTTGCCAGCCCGACGCCCAACCTTCGAAGGCATGCCCATTCAACGCATGTCTTTCGAACGCCCACTCGACCGCAGGAAGGACATGCAGACTCCACACAGAAGGCACTCCCAACCCAAGCAGAGAATCGAAGGGGAGAACCTCTTGCTGTGAGGCAACAACGCTACTGCTGCACCACCGCAGAAGTCCATAAGCACTACTGAGGATATTTCTAATAAATACTGTCTAATGTGTGAGAACAAGTTAGATGTACCCATCTCTCAACAAGGAAAGAAAAATGCAGACCTGAGATATTCCACTACTTCTGTACAGTTAGGTTCAATGGATGGCAATGTTTGTTCAAAAAGTTTTTTACACCCCATCCAGGTTGCACAGAATTTACCCGAGACTGAATCCATCCTGCTGGAAATGTGAAAAGAGTTCCTTAGTCGGCTAATCATGCATTTTTGGGAATGGTCATCATTAGACAAATTAAAAAAGGAACTTCATAACACATAGGATGATCCACTCTCTGAACCAATAACCCTTTTTTTTTATTTGATTACTGCTGTAGGCCTACACTAGCATGAAATACAGATTTCTGTATTTACTGAAGCTTAGGAGCCAAGATTTGTACTAGACAATGAAAATCTGATAAACCTGCTCAGATTTCAGAAGGTGTAAATCCAATGAATCACATTAAGAGGCCTGCAGATGGCGACAACTAAATTTAAGACACACCAGCATCTGATCTGTATTTTTGTTGTATGTTTTGTAATGACCTCAAGTTGGACACCAGACCAAAACTGACAAATTCTTGATGTATGCAGTTATATAATCCTAGAGACAGTTATGGGTTTTCTCTCTCTCTTTATCCAGTATTGTTATAAGATTTTTTCTTTGATAAAATGTCAGTCTACATGGACAGTGTATTGCCATTCCAAGTGTTCCTAACTCTTGTATTTTGTTGCGTTATCAGTGCTATTACTGTTAATATTTTTTTTTGTTAAAAACATTAATGCACTAAGGTTTACCGCTATATAGCACCAACTCAAGGTCATGTAAAAATGGGTACCCAACCTAAAACAGAAAGGCAGTAAAAAAAATAAATAAATAAATAAAATCCAAAATGCTGAAATATCAAGTAATAGAAAACACTACAACACTGCATTAATGTGAAATAAAATGTGCATATAAAAAGGAGTGTCAGCTGCTCACATCCCTCACACTAATCTGGCTGTGTTTACAACTGAAAAAAAGGTTACATTATGCTGTAAAATACAGTACGACCTTGATGTTAGTGTCTACAGACTAGCACGTACTGAGGCACCATCCAAAACTGAGAGCTGCAAGGGGCATTTACTGTTCTGCAATGAAATCATACGTCACTGAACATTTGTATATTTCTGATAGAAGTGGTTTTGCCTCCTTCACCCCTCCCCCACTTAATATAACAAATGTTATGTTCATACTAACATGAGGAAAGGGGTAAAACCCTATGGTATAAAAAGTTTTGACCAACAATGATTTTGAGCAGTAATAGAACCCTCTTGAATTACAGGTTTAAAAATGTTATTTGAAGTTTTAATGTCCTAGACATTCAACATTTTGGATTCAGTTTTATGATGCTCTTTTTACTGGCAAGCTTTATTTTTTTCATCCTCAGCGGACCTTCCCTTATGGCACTACTCAACTGACACATTTCTTTCAATTGGAGGGACACAACCAGACACTCCCAGGGGAATCTGCTCATTTATTCCCTCCCAGAGTGCTTTATCAGCCCACTCCCCCACCACATGGAAAAAGTTGGATGCCAGTGAGATGGCTGGCTTATAGGTAGCCTTATTCTCCACCACTGAAGAAGCCCCCTCGCCTTTAGGGTGCATCGCCAAGCTTCTACTTCCGGCTGTTGGCAACAGGGAGTCTATATTCAAATGTCCTCTTCTGGATTTTCCCATGAATGCAATCAAGGCATACACGCACGCTTGTGCTTCACAGATGAAACACCCAGTTTGCCCCCTAGGGTCATCTAAGAGGAGAGTCAGTAGTGCCTTTTATGCTCCCCAGGATGGGTGACCTGACAGCAACCATTCAGTTCCATTCTCTTCACCTAGCTCATACTGGTAGTGGACACACTGGCAAACTTGTGTCACCTGCACTGTAGTCGGGGCTTTATCCCCCTATGGCCCGGAGGTGGCTACTGGCATGCTATCTTATGTTAGGAATACTATGATATCCAAAGTACAACAACTGCTGAAATTCAAGTCCTAAAATATATTCGTACTTCCAGGTATTTTTCAAGGTATGAGTGAGAATAGGGTGATTACTACATGCAAGTTCAACATAAAGCTGCACAGCTATTCCAGTGCGCTGAAGGTTCGGTTTCACTGGAAACTGTAGTCACGTTTAAAAGGATATAGGACAACAGTATCATGATGTCTCCCAAGATTCCTTGTGGGAAACCATTACCTTAAGTGATAGACTTAAATACTTCATTACTAAACATTTGAACCAACTAAGTGGGGAAATACAACAAGCAAAAAGGCAAATCTTTAGCATCACCCCCAAAACATGACCAGAAAGAATCAGATGAGGAAAAGATCAAATCTTCAAGAAAGGCAAGACAATAAGAAGAACAAAATGAAGGAAGGCGAACAGATAACTGAAAGTAGTGAGTGACAGGGCCTACAACTTGAGCATGAAACTCACCAAACTGACAGCTTTGCTAGTATCCTGTCTGGATACTGAATCATATATGAAAATACGATACACAAAATTATAGCACTGGGATGCAGGTACAGCTATTTGCACTGTAAATGAATAGCATTGCTGACTAAAAGCAGCTACTTTTATAACAGAAGGAATGAACAAACCCACATGCAGTTAAAAGGGGGCAGCAACATGGTTCAGCCAGAGGAAGGTTATCACATGCAAATGAGGGCTCTAACACACTCCTGTGATCAAGTACAGAAAAATCTGAAGTAACAGATGTTAAACCCAGAGTAGCAGAAGGTAATACGTTAATGGGGCACCCGAGAATGCCATGTCACCTTTCATGATAATGCAGTTACAATCATCAGATGTCATGCTCAACGACCCATATTGTGCAGTCCTATCTAGTTTAGGCTGCAAGAATCCAGGAAGCTCTATTCACAAAACTATTTCCATCTTTTTAATTAAACCCCAGGAAAGAATATCTTTGTATCTGGCTGGTATTCTCAAAAGTTCATAGTTGAAGTTCAAAAATAGAACCTCAGACATTCAAGAAGCTAAAAAACAGAGAATACCTTCTTTCTGCAATCCCTACCTCCATTACAACAGTAACAATTTTTAACAAATTCAAATACTACTTTTTTCCTTAACTGTGACTTCATGCATTCATAGCGAAGTACAAGGCATGTTGCCCTTCTGGGCCATTTTATGTCAATCCAATTTCTCTCGGATCTGAGAATCAAAACTTTTAGCTTAGGTCTGTGAGGTAAACACCTTAACCATTATGCCAAACCTCAACCCCAAGAAGATTCCACAATATAGGAATATACTATGCAATAAAACTATATTTTTAGTGTTGCTCATTGTCTAAATTTAAGACTGGGAGTTGTTATTCAGGTAAAGAGACACAAACTGTCTGGATATACCACTGAATTAAATACAAGATGCTTCTAAACATTCAGCAATCAGGAGGTGACAAAGGATCCTTGTTACACCAACTTATCCAGTTCAACCTTAGGCACTGTATAACACTACCAATTGCTCTGTTCTACACCATCTTCACCCAGTCCCTCAATTTGTTTTGTCACGCGTGACCCTGACCTATTCACCCCCAAAACAAAACTACATGGTAACACAGTTTTCAGTATCTGCAGACCAATATTCTGAAGAGAATTCCCTACCATATCTGGACACATGCCACTCATAAAGCTTTCACTACAGAACTGTTTTGGTACCTTAATGCTACCTAAATTCACAGTTATCCCAACCCATGTAAGGCCTGCATGCCACATCCTAATGAAGCACTTCCACAGCTGACAGAATTTTATTCCAATTCTGACATTTTAAATTATCCAAGAGCATTAAAAGTAATCCCAAGGCAACTGCAAGAGTAGGAAATACAATGTGTATACCTTGACAGCTTAGAACTCTAATCTTAGTCCAGAGACAGGAACAGGAAGAGAATTCACAACTAGCTTGAATGGGATACTAACTGCAAGTACTTTACAGTGTCGACTTTGCTAACAACCTACACCATATTTGTTTAACCAGTGAATACTCAAAAAGACTCTAGACATGAAAGCTTCTGCCCTATACAGCTGAGAGATGAAGCCCTGAGTACGGCTTAGGTGATGTAGGTTTGACTAGCAGCTTGGATATTACAAAAGAGGTGGAAGACAGTGGGTGTGAGGGGCCATTGGCCACTTACATCCTTAGCAGGAGAATATGGCTCACTACATCCCTGACAACAGCAGTGCTGGGATGTTGCAAACAGCAGCTATTGGGTTGGTGTGGCTCACAACATGCATATGTTAGGGAGATCAGAAGGCACACACAGGAATGATTAGGGATGCTCCCTAGTGTAGTTACTTCAAGCAAAGCCACTGGCCACCATGGGCAGTGAGTGATGCTGGGAGGGAGGGGAGCCTCACATTCACAATGACCTCTCTGGAGCCTGAGTCCTGCCTTCAAAGGGAAAGAACTGGGATGACAGGGCTCTTACTTTGTGCAAGATTTACCATAACGTGTTTAAATTCCTCAGTGCTGCAGTAGTACGTACACTATATGGCCTGTATGCTATCCATGACATAACCTGTCAGCTTGTCAAAGCTCTGGCTCACTCCCATGCCTTCAGTCTGACTGATGATTAGTCAGCCCAAAGGAGGGAAATCAGCAGTCGGAGTTTAGCCATCATCAGGCCTTTCTTGTCCACAGAAAATATATATACACATTTTATATATATTATATATATATATATATATATATATATATATATATATATAATCTATATTATATACAAAAGAAAAGGGGATGACAGGTGTGCCTACTGTAGCAGTGAGGAATTCAAACATCTACTGTTACAGTAGGTACTACTTAAACAACTGTACTATATACACAGGAAGGGGATGGAGGGTGGCTGTGGCTACTGCAGCAGTGGGGAATTCAAACATCTACTTTTATGGTAGGTACAACATACACAGGAGGGGGATGGAGGGTCGCTTGGCTACTGCAGCAATGATTTAAATCAAACCTCTACTGTTACAGTAGGTACAACTTACACAACTGTACAACATAGGTTGGGGATGGAGGGTGGGTGTGGCTACTGCAGCAGTGATTTAGGGGGAGTGTGGCTACTGCAGCAGTTAAGAATTCAAACATCTTCCTTTATGGTTAAGAGCAACTTACACAACTGAACTCTGTTCATCATTCTTACTGTTGCAGCAGCCTTTAGGCTATGGACTTATTACCAAAACCTATCCAATCTGGGAGGAGGATAGATAAGGCTCAGGGAGCCCCTGAAGAATGGTCCTAGCAAAGCCAATTCTACAACTGAAAATGAATCCAGTTTCTGCTGACTGACAAAAGTATGTACACAGGGCAAGGCTGCCATCTCTGCAATGCTTCTAGACTATGCCCCTTTTCCATATGCCATTATAGAAGCCGAGGCACTAGAAGAATGTCCTTCGATACTGCCTGGTATAAATTTATCACAGTGGGTAAAACGGGCAATAGCAAAGGACAACCACAGAGAGACAGTCAATTTGGATATTAGTTGTCCCTTCTTTGTCCCATCAAAAGAAATGAAGAGCTGATCTACTTTTCTAAAGGACTTTGTCCTGTGAAGACTGTACCTGAGCTCCATGTGCACATTCACAGTATGTAGAAGGGTCAGCATTTTGAATTTTGGTATGCAGATGCAGAAAGGAAAGATCTAGAACTAATCTCCATGAAAGCACTTTCTTTGGAAGAAGTGACATTCTGGAATGGAAGCCTTTGTACCTTTGAGCTATAGGCTATGGTTCTAGGACTGCTAACCTGACAGCAAGTGATGAAGAACATGAGGAAAAAACTCTGACTCAAAGGGTGGGGAGGAACTCCCCTGAAAGAAGGCATTTGTGTCCAGTGCCAACTGTAATCCCCTGCTGAACCACTTTCAGCAGAGTCCACAACGCTATTTCCAAAGGGGAATATAAAGAGACAGTTTCTGGGACAAATTAACATAGATTAGGGTGGGGTGATTTGAGGTTGAATGCTGGCAGTGTTATTCTGAAGCAGTAGACTGTCCCCTTTCTTGGAAAGGATCCTTGTTTTATTCCCCGCCTGCAATCTCTTTTTTTGTCCCCTGTTTGCCTGGAGGTGGCAAGGACTGCTTATTTTGCTTCGTAAAAGGAAAAGGGCATTTGGGAGATTTGTAAAAAAGAATATGAAAAATAAGATATTCCCAGAATTGGAAGGAGGATTATACAGGCTTCTATTTATATTCTACCAAAATTGTTATGGAGCTAAGAAAATCATCAGCTTTACGCAGGGAATATAACTTGTATGTGGGGGCTAAAACTTGCAATAGTGAGAATGTATCAGGGGGCACAGAAAGGAAAATATAACAAAAAGAGTAGATTTCTAAAGAAATTCATGAAAATACTTTGTATGGAAGACGAATTCAAAAACAGGAACTCGGGCAGAACTTATTTCCCAAGGTAAAACAACTGGGATAGAATGGGTAGAAATTATATTTCACAAGAACATGTGCATTTAATTGAAAGCTTTGACACATATCCACCAATTACTTCAGATTATGCACCTATAAAAACTAAGGTACAAATGTAGGTTAATGAAGTAAAAATTAGACACTGGTGTTTTCCTACCTACCCATTAAAGAGAGAAATTTAAGAAATGGGTAGTGCAAATTATTTGAGAGATAATTAGGGAAGACAGAAATTTCAAAAGGGATAGCTAGCGAGTAGGATACAGTGAAAATCCAAGTTTATAAATAGGGTAGATATAAAGACATATGGTTACAAAGTAACAAGAAATGTGTACCTGAAGAAGGTCAACGTAGTGCGGAATTAGGGGAATCTCAAGGAAAACAGGAGCAACTGCAGAGTGATAGCAGAAAATAGCGCTTATATCACATTATCGAAAGCTGATAACGTTGAACACCATTTAATCGAACCTAAATAATCTAAAGCACACAATATCGAAAAAAATTCACTATTCTGAAACATTCACACAACACAGGCACACCAAAAAAAAACAGCAATCCACACACTTACACTTAAAATCATACATCTAACCCTACACTAAACTATACAAACACTACTATCTATCCACTTATCTTAACCCAACCCTAACCCTAAGGTCCGTCACTATCGCACACTCACCTCACCAGCACCCTAACCCTAACTCATGTAACCCGCGCCCTAAACCTAACGTCCACACAATCGCACACTTACCTGAACCCCCGTAACTTTCCACCACAGTGCTAAAAATAGCGAAGCCACAGAAACAGACAACCAAATTCTTTCTCTAGGAAAGAATTCAATGTTCTGCAGCTTCGCTATTTTTAGCGTTCGATGCATAATGTTCGGCATTGTGGCATTTGACGTTATCGGCTTTCGATAACGTGATATGAACCCAGAAAATAAGGGAGTATTTGAGTAATACGCATGGATTCAGAAAGGTCAACTCCTAAGCACAAGAACTTTTAGCACAGTGACCTAATCAACAGAAGTAGAAAGTGTTTTCAGCAAATTTAGGGAGCCTATGACAAGAAAAATAAATCAGAGACACTACAGCACAATTACAGGTATTTGGAAGTTTTACAAAAAGTTGCATAAAACAGAGAAATCTGGAAATTAAGAAAGCAGAAATGGAAATATTCTTGGAAGACTAAACCATGCCAAGTTTACAGGAAGATAAGGCTCAACATCTAACAGCTAAGATAAGAGGGAAGATGAAAACAATGACATTTAATCAAATTTACAGGAAAGTCTCCAGGAACAGATAGTATTCCTGTGGAAATAGGGAAGTTAGAAGAGAAGGAAGTGATAAAGATTTTAATTAACATTATTTTAAAAGGAAAGGAAGCACCAACATCTTGAAAGAAAGCTGTGGTGGCTGTATTTTTACCCAAAGAAGGTAAAGACCCATCAGACCCAGTTTCATAGACCCACTTCAATTTTAAACCATGATTATAAAGTGTTTATGTCTATACTAACTGAAAAGAATGGTAAAGTTGTTGCCAAAATTGACAAATATGGATCAATGTGGCTTTGTGGAGGTGTGGTAGATATTACTAGAACGATGATCTGGGAGGTGGCAGAATGTAAGAGTTACTACTGTTGGTGGCGAGTCTTGATGCAGAGAAAACTGCGACTGTATGAGTAGAGTAACAGATGCAGTAACATGCCCTGATACAATAATAAGGTTAATTAAGAGGATGTATGAAAGATCTGAGACAAGAATTAAAGTGGGAGGGTTCCTCTCCAATAACTTGTGTTTGAACAGAGGAACCAGGCAGAGATGTCCTCTTTCCTCTTTATTCACTTTATATTTTATTGCCACTGGCAAAAAAAAAAAAAAGCCTCAGAAATTTACACACACAATTGATATGGCAATCAAAAAATGTTGGCTTTATTTGCAGATGATAGTATTTTGTACTAGATAATCTAGAAGAGGACATTTTTAGACATTTCCAAGTCTTTGCATGATATAAAGTTAATGAAGATAAAACGAAGGCTAGAGCCGTAAATTATGTACCCACTCAAATTGGTTCAGCAATGCCCATATCTACAGGGACAGAATAAGATGAAATATTTAGGAGTATGATTAAAAGGGCTTCTGTTATGGCAGTTAGGGATATGTGGGAAGAGACTAAACAAAATAGAATACAAAAAAAAACATGAAGCTCTTGTTTATGGATACAGATAATTCAATACAAGCAGGGACTTTATTCCCTTTAGTTTTACATACAGGTCAGGCATATTTTTATCAACCAGAAGAGAAGCTGTGGATAACAGTTATCTGGGAAGAGAACAGGGCAAGAGTCAAGTGGGAGAAGTGGTTTCTGCCAATAGAACAAGTTGGTTTAGGATCAAATTTGAATGGCTGTTTTATAGCGACACAGTTAAGGCTCATATACACAGCACAAGCAGAAGGTTATTATTCATACTGGAAATGGATAACGATAAAGTGGGAGGGATTTCAAGAAATAAGGAGAGACTGGGATTTTGAATGCAGATTCATAAGGAGAATCAATCTGCAGAAAGTATTCTAATAACCAAGCCAATACAGGAATGGAAAAAGGAGTTGTTGCCACTAAGCATGACTGCACGTAGGGGGGACTGGAATTTACTGGAGGAAACTGGAAAATTTGGACTGCAGGTTACAGACTGCCCCCTCTACTAGGGTTGATAAGGAAAGAGAAGGGAAAGACTTAAAACCCTAGAACAGAAGCTGCTGTTAAAAGGGATAATTAGTGGAGCATATAAATATTGCATGACAACTATAGCAGTCAATCACAGGAGGTTAGACAAGATCGGGAAGAAAAACTGGAAAGCAATTTAAGGGCAACAATGCAACAAAGTTCAGAAGGCTTAGGATTTTTGATTGAAGTGTTTGCTTAAGTATTTTTTACCGCAAGCAGACTTCAAATAAATTTTCCTCAGGTAGACAGCAAATATTGGAGGTATGAGAGGAAAGAAAGAGGTAACTGGGAATTTGTTTTTTTTGGGGGGGGTGCAAAACTGGCAGATTTTAAAAATTCCCTGCACAGTACTGTCAGAAATACTGGGGGCTTAAATGGATGCAACCAAAGAAATTATTTTTTTTTTTTTTTAGCTAGGACAAAGGATCTGAATTACCTAGACACAGCAAGACCTAACTATGTTTAATTCTGTTGGCCAAAAAAAAGCAACTACTAAGAAAATGGAAATAAAAATGTAATACTGTATTTGAAGCATTGAATATTGTAGAAGAAATAAAGTAAAATCTTTAGAAAAAGTGAAGGAGCAAAACACAGAAATAAAATGGAATCTGTAGGAACAATACATGCAGAACAATGTTCAGCAGGACTGAGGTTTAAAGGAAAGCAGGAATTGAACTTTACACAATGGACTTGACAGTTCTACAGAAATAAAACATAAAGACATAGTATCTGCACAAACAATCTGCACAATCATACTCCTAGATACAATATCTGCACAATCATGCTCACTCTTTAAAGAATGTTTAGATACTTGAAAAAGATTAGAAACAATAGGATTTAGAAAGGAGCTACCCTCTGAAGGAAGTGTGGTACAGCATGCCCTCAAACTGCCTGCAAAAAACAAAATAAATGTCCACGTGTGACGGATAGCTAAGAATTCTATAAACTAAAAGTAGAAGAAAAGAAAATTCTCTTACCAAACCTGCCCAATATTTTGTCCTCTTCATCCACAGAGGAGGGACTGGTATTAACCAACAGTCTGTTACCAGCTGGCAAAGAAGTAGGTTTAGCAGCGGAGTCTGACCCAAGATGAGAAAGTCTGAGGTACTTTATAAAGTTTATCTGCCTTTTTGGGGTATGACGTTTGGGAGTCAGGATTATTACAGGTAGCATTACACACATACTCAAAAGCTGTCAGCATTGCTGGAGGGGCGAGTGTAAAATGAGGCATATCCACTTGTAACATGTCATAATATCTCCTCGATTCAGGGAGTACATTCACTTGCGTCCACAAAAACACCGTATTCACCTGAAAACAGTCAGAGAACAAAAATCCCCCCAAAGTAGGTAACGGGGAACATCTTTCCTAAGAATCAGAGAACTGGACTTGAGAATCTTCAGGACAGGAAGCCCAGTCTCTGTCCATGTCAGAATAGTCTGACAAATGTTCCTCAAGAACTTCTTTACTAACATTTCTAACAGTGAGGATATTGCAGCACCAGAATTAACAGCTTGTAATAACTGCCTGGCTAAGGTGAGAATCTTCAGATGAATAATGCCTAACCTTTTGGGGTTTCTTCCCTCTAAACAGCCTGGAAAAGGGTGACGAGGAGAAGGCATGAAAGCCCCGTCAAAAAATCTCTTTCCTTAACTACCCTGAGAAGGATCTCCTGGAGTGTCTCCCAGACCCAAAGATGATGACTTTGGCATGCAGCCACAGAGGATTTGGCAGACAGCTGGTCCGTTTTAGCTGAAAAGACTGCATCAGAGGAACCAGAGAAAGCAAGTGAATGGTCTGAGAAACAATAGATGGGCACTACAGGTTCACTCACTAATAGCTAGGAATGGACTGTGCCCATGGTGGTGGCAAGGGATCTTTATTTTGTTGTTTTTTTCTGTCATGACACAGCAAGAAAAGAACCAGCAGGACTGGATTAAGAATCTATGCTGCAGCCAAGGAAGAGAAATGAAAGCCAGTAAGCAGTGACAGAATGAGTCAATTGGAAGGTTAAGTTGTCACAATAGTTCACAAGCAGCACACAAGCATATGCGTCTGCACGCAATCCCAATTTCTGTAAAAGCATAAGTGAAAATACAAAAAAATTCTGTCAGACACCAAGCACTGTCCCCAAAGCACACACACAGAAAAAATAACAGGTAAGTTGTTATAAAAGATAAACAAGTACTAATCAGCTTAAAATGTTTTCTGACCTGTTAAAACACTTCCCAAATCCTGAAAAACATACCATTAGTTTAAACGTTTGTAAAAGTAGTAGACATTTACCAGAAAAATAGCACCCATTAATAAAATAAGCCCTTAGCTAAAAATAGCAGTCCCTGAGAAGATGCCAATATCATTGAAAATACTGTTTCCTAAAGGGGAAATACCACTTTTACACATTAAATAAATAAGGTAACAATTCTGTGTGGTAGAGCTCCCCTGAAAGGACTTATCTGCCAGAAAAAGAAGCCTGAAGGCCGACTGCTGTTCCTGTGAAGCTGATGAGCTGCTTCCTCTCAAGGTGGTAAGAAAGTACTGAAGCTTGCTTCACTCTCACTGCTGGTTTCCCTACTTTGGACTGAGCAACAAACCAGTCAGAGCAAAGGTGTAGAAGGGAGCCACAGCTTTAAGCTGGCCGGTTGTTGCACCCTGGGCAAGATACTAACCATATAGCCTAAACACTAGTGCAGCAGTGAGAATGACTACCTCAAATTGGTGATGGAGTGCTTGCTTCGGCTGTGGAATAATGACTGGGTCAGCAGACTGGTGGGAGGAGAAAGGGGGAATGTCTGAAGCACAGTGTATTAAGGGAAGAAATATTATGAAAATGACTAGTATGATTACTTGTTGAACTGTTGTCACACCTCTGTAACATAAGACTTTATCTGACTTTTCTAAAGTTATTCGCATTTAAACTACTAGAACAACACTTGACGCACTTCGTTAATCTGAAAGCAGTACATCGAATTGTGCCCATGGGTTCCTAAATGTTTACTGACACCTTTAAAAGTAGTCAATACTTCTGGCTGAATCGTGTATCAGCATAACATGCACTGATATTTGAAAGCATACTTGTTCCTTTGTAATGAAATGTGGGCAAACCTCCTAACGAAGTTGGAAATTAACTGATCATGTTACTTATACCGCCTCAGTTTCTAAGGCATCAAACCTGGTGACAGTAATACAGGCTTTTGATTCTATGCTAATATTTCTATCCATTTTCTTTTTATTTTGTCTCATGTTGCATAAGTAAAACATGTTATTCTTCTGCTAATGCATGGCCATATAATAAACCTTTGGATACATTAGTGTGCATATTTTATCACCAACCTACTGCCTGAAATCTCAAAGAGGTATATTCAAAGGAAGTAACACTATACTGCTACTAGGCAGTTCTCTGTTGTGCCTCAGTAGTGCTAAATCACTAATAAGTGGCTTAAAGATGTGCAAAAGCCATAGTGCGAGGCAGCTCATTAGAATGTCTCTGAATCAAACAAACAACTGTTACAAGTTCCCCAGCCAACTCGGGCAGCACCACTACACAGGAGCAGGCACATACAGACACACCCAGGCAGTCACACAGAGATACGGAGACAGCCCCAGTCGAACCCTTCCATTTCATATACATACCTAAACACACATTTTCCACATATAAGCATACGCACAACGCTCTTAACTGCTGTGATGCCAACAGTCCTTTTATAGGCAAGTATTAGGCTAGCTGCAAAAACAAATCAAAATAACACTCAAACTAGCGAAACTCTATGCCTTCTCCAAAAACTCACTTGCTTTGGAGACATACCCTACCCCAGGACCCAATACATCAACCAACTCAAACCTAAATCAACCAAATCCCATATAGTTTCATAGTTTAGTACTAGGCTATCTGCCCTAGGTCATTTATAAGCCTAGCCATAGTGTACGTGGCTTTCGCCACCCCATGTAATGGTACAAAAGTATAGATTTAGTTTACTGTGCCTCTGTCTAGTAGTGACACAGAGATGACCCAGAGGTAAACCTACGATCTTCCATCCACTCGTCAAGATTTCTCTTGAAGAGAGTCAGTGAGGGGCTCTGCCTAATATGAACTGGGATCCTGTTCCAGAGTGTGGGAAGCCTCTGAGTTATGAATCGGTCCCTCCAGCATGTCCTATTCATATTTGTGCTGAGGTTTAGATCTTTAGCTCTCGTGGTTCTGATGAATTTGGATATTTTGAGATGGAGCATGTCCATCAATTCCTGACTGGACATGGCCTTGTACTTCAGGCATAGATCACCTACGAGTAGGCGGTATGCTACTGAATAGAGCTGGAGTTTCTTTAGTCTGGCAGCATATGACATATGTTGGAGACCCTTGATCCTCTTGGTGAGATACTTTTGGGGTCTCTCCAGCTGCTGCAGGTGCCGGGTGAGGTACATACCAAATGGGGCATTGTACTCAATCATGGGCCTGATAAGGGAGGAGTATAGGGGTACAATGACCTCCTTTGATCTGGATGTGAATCCCTTCATGATAAGGTGGGCAAGGTAGAAGGTCTTTCTAACCACTTTGGCAACGTGGGTGTCGAATGAGAGGTCACGGTCAACTATTACTTTTTCCGTACTCAATGGGTTACTGCCTATGTGGTAATTTGTGGGTACTTTGTTTTTCCCAAAGGGGATGACTATACATTTTTTGGCATTTAGTTTAAGGCCATGACTTCGGCACCAGTTGTCCATCTCAGTAAGGCCTTTCTGTAGGATGCATGTGTCAGCTGGTGTATCGACTATGGCGCCTAGTTTGCAGTCATCTGCGAACTTTGTCAGCCACAACCGTGTTTGCTTTCACATCTGAGAAATAAATGCCGAACAATAGGGGTCCCAGGACAGAGCCCTGTGGGACACCACTTGTGACTGGCTTTGAGTCTGACATAGCTCCAGCGATTTTGACTTCATGTGTTCTGTCCTTTAGCCAGTTTGCAACCCATCTTCTGATATATAGGTTTACATTTAAGCTGTTGAGCTCATCTATGATGCCTGAGTAGGGTATTGTGTCGAAGGCTTTAGCCAAGTCCAGGTAGGCTGTATGGACTGCTTTGCCCTCATCGATGGCTCTAGGGACTGTTTCAAAAAAGTCAACCAGGTTCAAAAGGCAGGATCTGCCCTTTACAAAGCCGAACTGGGTAGGATCAAGTGTCTGTAGGTACCCGATGTCTCTGTTTATGAGTTCCATAATGATTCTTTCCATAGCTTTGCAGACCAGGCTGGTTAAGCTTATGGGGCGGTAGTTTCCAGGGTCTGTAGAGGAGCCTCCTTTGTGGAGTGGGACCACTGTTGCTGTACGCCAGTGTTCAGGTACATATCCTGTAGTAAGGCTAAGGTTAAACAGCATTTTTATGTGCGGGTTTAGCGCCTCTTGGAGATTACATAGCATGCAACCCGGGATACCGTCAGGTCCCATAGATGCTGTGTTTTTAGCTTTGCTGAGAGCGGCTCTCACCTGGACATCTGAGATGACAGGGAGGTTACATTCAGCTGGGATAACTATTTCTTCTTTTGGGGGTGAGGGAGGGGAGAAGTTTGCACTGAACCTGTCTGCCAGTATGTTGGCAATATCTGTGGGTTCAGTGTATTTTTTGTCGTTATGAACTAACTCTGAGCATATCTGAGGGTTTCCGCCCAGGTTTCTAACATAGCATTATCTTTAGTGTCCTTAGCGATTTTTCTCTCAAAGTTGGCCTTGGATGTTTTTATGAGTGAACGTAGTTTTTTGCTAGTGCTGGTCAGAGATGCCTTCCCTTTATGGGATTTTGCTCTGTCTTGCAGTAGCTTCCTTCTTTTGTTATACAGTTTGTTTATGGCTGGGGTCCACCAGACAGGACGCCTGCCCTCGGTGGAGAGGGTCTTGGTTTTATTTGGGATTGCATGAACCATTCATTCTTGGAGATATCCGTAGAAAGCATTTGTGAAGGATTCAGCATTGTGGGATGTGGTTTCCACTGGCCCAGGGGGCTTAAAGGATACCATCTCAGTCTTGAGAAGTGTAAAGTCGGCCTTTGAGAAGTTTCTCACTGTAGTCTTTTGTGCTGGGGGTGGAGGTGGGATATGAATATCCAGGGTGATTAGTTTGTGGTCAGATCTCACTAGTGAAGGGTACACTTCTAGTGTGGAGCATTTTGTCCCCATGTTTGTGATGATCAGGTCTAGTATATTTTCTCCTCTTGTGGGAGAGGTGACTAGCTGTTCCATTGCACTCGAGTTAAAGAATTCCAGGAACCTTTGGGCTAGGGTGTTAGGGCTAGAATAATGCACCCAGTCTATGTTAGGGTAGTTGAAGTCTCCCAATATGATGGTATTAGGTGAGACATTCATATCCTCCAATGTCTTCAGGAAGGCTGAATGGGGTTCCTGAGATTAGGAGGGTGGTCTGTAACATGCTACCAGTTGTACAGCAGTTTTGCCTACGGTTAGTAGCACCTGGATGGTCTCCGATGCTTCATGTGTTGCCACTAACCTGGAGGTGTGGGTGACCTTGATGAATATGGACACTCCCCCTCCCTTTGTGGTTCGGCCCGAGTTCTGGGGCCGAAATGCATGATACGAAGTATAGCCTGGTTGGGCTGCTCAGGAGCCTTGAACCAGGTTTCAGTTACTGCACAGACATTGATGCTCTCCATACTGAGGAGTGCTTGGAGAGCCTGCATCTTGAGATTTAGACTGCTGGCGTCGAGCAGCATTACCCTTAATTTTTTTCCATTTTTGTTTTCTAAGGAGGTGGGTTTGTCTTTTGAGCCTTGCCTAAAAAAGGCACTATGGGGGTGGCAAGAGCCTTAACCAATATCCGGAAGCCCAGTGGTGACAGGTGCAAGCCGTCCCTTGCGAAGCAGCGTGGCTTGTCCAGCATGTCATCCCAAGCAGACAGACATTGGATCCCCCTAGAATGACACCAGTAATTGAGTCAGTTATTAAAGCTGAACATCTTGTCGTTGTATTGTGGCATCATTCTTGGTGAGGGCAAGATGCTGCTCAGGGTCAGGGTCATACCAGCCTGGGCTACATAATCAGAGAGCTCCTCTATGTCTCTTTTCATGTAGTCCAGGGAGGCACATCTCAGGTCATTAATGCCTGCATGGACAATGACGGAGTCATATTTGTACTTGCTTTGGAGTGACCTGAGTGCATGTGTTATGTGGCGGATCCTAGCTCCCGACAGGCAGCTCACCGTTACCCTCTCCTTGTTCAGCCTGGTAAGTGGAACGTCAGTATGTCTGACTATAGAGTCACCAATTACTAGTGTATCTGGCATGGTGTTTGACCTTAAGGGCTGTGATTGTTTGACACACTGCTTTATTGAAGTATGTTTCATGTGTTATGTTTTGAGGTAGTGAATTTTTGGGTGTCTGCTTTGGGAGCCTCTGTTGTTTTGGTAAGTTTTTTATTAGAGCCTCTGAGTATGTTTTTGTGTTATGTGTTTGGATTGCAGTTGTGGTAGGTTTATGTGGGACTGGGTTTGCTGTGTGTGTGGTTTCCTTCTCCTCCTGTCTGGTCTTGCCAGTCCTGAGTGGAGAGAGTTCAGCCTCCAGTTTGGCTATATAGTTGCATTTCTCACAAGTATTTGTGTTTGTGTGGAGGAGGAGAGGGTTGTCTGTGTACATGAGACAATTGTAGCATTGTCTCAAGATTCTCAGATTAACCAGCTGAACCGGAGAGGATGCCAGTGATCCACCACTCGGCATGCTAGAATAGTATAAGGGAGTGCTGTGCCTTTAAGGGAAGTGGGTATTCACAGGGGTGGTAGGTGGATGTAGTGCTTACTTTGGTTTGAGAGTGCTTACTTAGAAGAGAGGTTTTGAGAACAAGTGCTAGGCTTATAATATAGCGAGTAGACTGATAATTCTAAGAATAGAGCTTACTTAAGGAAAAATATGAACAGCAGATTTGGCGGAGCCAGAAAAAGTTTAACCTTGTTTAACCGGTGCTGCAACAATCGCGCAAAGCCATGCAAATGCGGATTTTAAACAGGGAACTTCAAAAGAGCTGGAAATGGTCCATAACAACCAATTACTACAAGCTCTTGTGCTGAGGTCACTCCTTCAGGGACAGATAGGCTGCTCAAGGCTCCCCACTCCCACTGGTGAGCAAAGAAACTTCCTTCTATCCAAGTAAGGCAATGGACAACACAGGAACTACACCACAGCCCAGAATACAGCAAAGCCTGTATACTGGTCTAAACTAGTCGAGGAGAGGCGGGAAAACAAGGATTTGTTTTGTTTTTTTTTGTTTTTGTGATGGAAAGAACACAGAAATGCAGGAAACAGTAATAAATCAGTTACACAGGCTAGCACACTTTAGTGGGCAGCCTCAACAGTTAAATTTAACAAACAAACAAACTTTCGACCAATTTTCGACCAAATGTAACTTTAAGTGCAGATAATATATAATGCAACAAACAACTAAAAAAACAGTTTAAGCTTGTTCAAAGTAAGCAAGAGAAGGTATTTTAGGTAAAAAACAGCAAAAATGGAAAGTAGTCGCTTTTCTCAGTTCTCTGTTGCTAGGACCACTCTGCAGGACCACGAGGAGCTGTTTCTAAGTAGTATAGCCAGAGAAAATGCTCAGAAGCTGATTTTAAACAGGGAACTTCAAAAGAGCTGGAAATGGTCCAAAACATCCAATTACTACACGCTCTTGTGCTGAGGTCACTTCTTCAGGGACAGATAGGCTGCTCACGGCTCCCCACTCCCACTGGTGAGCAAAGAAACTTCCTTCTATCCAAGTAAGGCAATGGACAACACAGGAACTACACCACAGCCCAGAATACAGCAAAGCCTGTATACTGGTCTAAACTAGTCGAGGAGAGGCGGGAAAACAAGGATATTTTTTGGGGTTTTTTGTTTTTGTGATAAAAAGTACACAGAAATGCAGGAACGCAAGGCCTACCTCATCTCTTCTCCTATTAAACTTTAATGTAAGAAGCATACTTAAAACTCAGGACCCTCATCCCCTTTTAGCTGTTCACAAACCTGAAATCGCTGTGTTAATTGAAGCCTGGCTTAAACCAGAACACCACAATAATGAGATTACTGCCCCTGGTTACAATATTATACGTAGGGACAGGTTAGGGAAAAAAGGTGGTAGAGTTGCAATACTATTCCAAAACCATATTAATCTAGAACAAATAGATTGTAACATCAAAGGTGTAGATTCTTGCCAAATTAAAGCTAAACACCAACAAACACATTATTATTGCAGGTGGCTATATTCCTCCAGGCAATAATATTACTATATTGGAAAACCTGCTAAACTGGATATCAACCTCTCTTCCACAAGAAACCATTATGTTAGGTGATTTTAATATTGACAGGTCTGAGTGTACCAACCACAATCCCTCTGCGTACATTAACCTTCATGGGTTCACCTAAATTATATCTACCCCCACTAAAATTGGCAAAGCAACCAAACTTGAGTCCGTCCTAGACTGGATTCTGTTATCTGACCCCACTCTTGTACATCAGTCAGGCTGTCTTCCAGTCTCAGTGACCATCAAGCAACCTATCTAATTAGGAACAGATCCCACCAGATTAACCAACCCATCCTCAAGAGTAGTGCTCAACAAAAAGTCCCTCAAAGCCAACAATCTAATAAACGCACTAAAATACTGCAACTGGACACCCCTAAAACAACTACCCCTTGATGAAGCCATGCAATACTTCAACTCAACCTTCCTAAATATCTTAAACCATCATGCATCCTCCCGAACCAGAGTCAGATCCAATTATGCCCCATGGCTATCTAACGATACAAAGATTATAATGAAAGAAAGAGACAAAACCTGGCTGCAATACCAGAAATCCAAAACCACTACCTTTAGACAAAAATATCTGGAACTTTACAATAAATCCAAAAAGCAAATTAAACTTCACAAAACCAACTACTACAAAACCACACAGAAAAATATGCTAACCACCCCCAAAAATTCTGGGCCACATTAAAGAGTTTACTACACCCATGGAAACCCACTACCCCTATACCCCTGTATTACCAAACAACCTGGAGGACACCCTAACTTAATTTAACAATTACTTTGCTAACAGTCCAAGCCCTTTCCAACACCCAAAAGAGTGCCAGAGGCCCCATTCCAACAACTACCCCTACTCATCCCAGTTCTCTAAACTTGCCCCCCAGCTTCTCTCTGCAGCCAGTTCCCACTAAGTTAATAGCCAAACTCCTCAAAAAACTTAAACCAACCAAACCAGCCGCTGACAACCTTCCAGCAGACTTCCTTCAATTAACTGCAGAGGCAATAGCCTATCCCGTATCTATACTCAAACAGGTCTAATGTAGAATGTAAAGTCCCTGACACATGGAAAATATCACATATTATTCCACTCCACAAGGGAGGTACCTCCCTTGAACTGAAACTATCGCCCAATCGCAATTCTATCTCCACTGTCAAAAATATTAGAGAGAAGCAGCTCACTCTCAACTAATGAATCACCTCCTAAAAAACAATCTATTATCTAATTCCCAGCATGGCTTTAGACCTTCCCATAGCACCACCACAGCATTACTCTCATTTACCAACATAGTCAATTACCATAGGAACAAAAAATTATTCGTATCCTCCATATTCCTAGACCTATCTAAAGCGTTTCATATGGTCAACCACTATATTCTCCTAGAAACTAGCCTCCCTTAGCATGAGCTCCTCCACCATTATCATGGTTTAATTGCTATTTATCAGGCCATTAGCACAGTCCAATGGCAACACCAATTGTCCCCCAAATTGTCCCCCCCTATTACCAGTAGTCATAGGAGTCCCATAGGTCCTTGGTCCTCTGCTGTTCTCCCTATTTACAAACCAAATAGCTTCCTCCTCCCCCTCTGCCTCAATAGTGCAATAAGCAGATGACACCACTATTGCCTGTGCCGCCTCTACTCTAAAGGAACTTCAAACCCTCACTCAAAATAACTTTACTTTAGCTGAAGCATGGTTCACCAAATTAAACTTGTACTTAATCCTAAAAAAAACAAACGGATGATCTTTAGCCCTGGTAGAACTCCTCCGCTAAGCAATGAATTTACCATAACAGCCACTGACCTCCCCAACTGCACACACAAAACTGCTAGGCGCTGAAATAGACAACAACCTAAAATTCAACATACACATAAATTAAAAGCTTGGTCTCCTTTACAGGAACAAACAGTTCATGACTAAACATACTAAAGCCACCATAACAAGAACTCATCTCTTATCCATCCTCCTTTATGCCTCCCCCATTATGACCAATCGCCACAGCACTTAACTAAACAAAATGGAATCTTGTTACAAGATAGCCAAGTTTGCAACTGATGCTTCCTATAGATCCCACCACTGTCTATCCCTCAAGCAACTCAACTGGCTGGAGTTACCTCACCTACTCCTACTCAATCAACTCTCATTAGCACATAAGCTCTACTACCTTCCTGACAAAATCCCAGCACTTCTGCAACTAATACAGCCCTACATAACGACCAGACCCTTACGATCTACTAACCAAAACTTCATACATGTCATCAAACATAGAAACGAAGCTGGGAAATCACTCTCTGCATGCACTATAGACAGAACCTGGAATTCACTCCCAAGCCCAATTTCCTCTACCACCTCTCTTACTCACTTCAAACAACTCTTGAAAACTCATTATGAAAACAGCTTGCTTTGTTCATGCTATACCCCTGGCTAGCCATCCCCACTGCACTGGTCGAAAGGATTCCACCAGAGATCTCCTGCATCCCCGGTATACTTGTTAAATTAAATGATATGTTCCTTCTAACTCAATGATATATACTGTATTAAACTAATGCACACCTTGGTAAAAGAAAACTGAGAAATGTATGGCATTGTATACAATATATACAACAAAACCTTGTAAATAATTACTTGAAAGTTACTCATAGGTATTCCCTTCATAGAAATCCTATGTACTTAGGCTGCTTATTTGTTTTCTCATATATGTAATGTTAGACTGTCGCGGTGATACGGCGGTAGAGTTGTTACCTCAACAGCAAGAGGTTCTCCAGTTCGATTCTCGGCATGGCTTGGGAGTGCCTTCTGTGTGGAGTCTGCATGTCCTCCCCACAGTTGGGTAGCATTCGAAAGACATGCATGTGTAAATGGGCGTGCCTTCGCTGAAGGTTGGGCATCAAGCTGGCACCTCAACGTTTCGTAAAAATCTACTGCCAATCAATAGCGGACTGGAGTTCCGCTGTGGTGACCCCTTACCGGGAAAAAGCCGAAAGACTAACAACAACATATGTAATGTGATGTTGGAGCTTTTCTCCCCGGGCCTCCGCTGAAAATGGACATGTATCCAGTCTGACTTTCCCGGTTAACAAATGTAAAATAAAAAAAATAAATAAATTTTAAGCCTAGCCATTTTCCCCTTCGTGAGAATCAAACCCTGTGTACCTCTAAAATGTGAGGTAAACACAATAACCATTATTCTAGCTCCCAACTCCTGCTTTTGCCAAAGACAGTAACAAGTGAACTGTGTGCACATGCCCCCTGCTGCATTCTCTTATGGAGTGCAGTACAGCTTGTCTGACTCGCTCTACTGTCCTATGCAGGTCCTGCTGAAAGGCTTCAGGGAAGTGCACATGGTAAATGTGCTTTAGCTGCATCCTCACCACGACTGCATCTGCATTAGCATGCACTAAAGTACAGCAGATCACCACAGCACTACATGCATGCAACTGTATACTGCTAGGGTGCTACAGCAGTCTCTGAATTGGTAATTTGCAGGACACTTAGTAAACCTGCTAGAAAATGGACAGTGCACTGTGGATTTCTGAATAACACATTTAAAAAGGTATTGTACCTCTGAAGGATGGTGGATTTTCTTCCAGTAGTCACTGTAGGTCCAGTGATATCTGGGCACTTGGAAGTACTGCAACTGAACTGGGTGCCAAAACAACTTGGTTTTCAGGCGGCACTAGAGACTCCTGCCCAAGATGGCCTTCCAAGCCCAAATTGGTAATGTTAAAGAAATCTGAACAGCGCCTGCAGAAAACTGGATAAAACATGTTTCCACGGAGAAAAACGACCCACCCAGAAAGATGAACGAACAAATGGAGGAATAGATGGCTGCTTTTAAAGCTGGAAATAAAGAGAAGCAATTGCACATTTTGCTTGAAAAGACAATTACACTAAGCCAGAGTGCGATTTCCCTGAAAAGCAATAGGACATCAAATAGAAATGGAAAGGTTACAAGGAAAGGTGTAATATTTGGAGGAAAATAAATGAGCAATTAAAGCTGAGCTGCACAGTAGTTCCAAATAATTCATGAATAAATAAATAAAAAGTCAGGGAGAAAAGATGGATGATCTTGAAAGCTGCTCACGGTAACTGGAATACAAGAGACACAGTGGGTGATAGGGAACTTAAGCAATTTGTAATGGATCTGCTACAGGAGAAATTTGTTGAGAGAAAATACTCTGTTATAAAAGAGACAGATAAGCCAGGAAAGAGGTGAGTAGCAACTGTACTTCAGAGGTGGCTTCAGACAACCACAGAGAAAGCTAGCAAAAGTGGGACAGGCAAATGGATCACCTGGCAGGGAAGGTTGGAAGGTGCATGCTAGTCTGTACGAAACATATGCACAAAATAAGGATAACGAATTTTTGCTAACTAGGCCCAAATAAGGAGAGATGGAATAGAGATAATAGTGGAGATTACAATGTCACTACAGAACCAGAAGACAGGTTCTATGGGAGGAGGAAACAAAACAATAAGACAAGAACTAGGCCAACAAATGAAAGAAGAAAAGTATCTTGACACGTTGAGGGAAAGATATCCAACCAGAGGGGAAACATTTATCTTAAGGGATCTTAGCATTGACTGACAACCCCAAAAACTCAATAAACGTATACAGACTCAGCCAGCTTATAAATTCCACCCCAAAGTTCCAACAAAAACAATGAATCCATCCAGCACTGGATACCAACTAACTATCC
>NC_056732.1:1681251019-1681256019 GCF_019279795.1 Protopterus annectens | reverse complement strand
CACATTACATACATACATATACACACACACACACACACACACACATATATACACATTAATATAACCTACATCTACAAACACAAATATATATAAATAAATATAATCTACAGAGTTTTTTGAGACCCTGGAGAGGTGGAGATATACTCTAGAGAGGAGAGGAATGAAGGTCAGCAGGACTAAGATAGAGTGTATGTGTGTGACTGAGAGGGAGGATAGAGGAAGGGTGAGGATGCAGGGAGTAGAGCTGGAGAAGGAGATTGAGTTTAAATACTTGGGATCAACAGTTCAGAGTAATGGTGAGTGTGGAAGAGAGGTGAAGCAGACAGTACAGGCAGGGTGGAGTGGGTGGAGAAAAGTGCCACACTGCTTCGCAAGGGACGGCTTGCACCTGTCACCCCTGGGATTCCGGATATTGGCTAAGGCTCTTGCCACCCCCATAGTGCCTTTTTTAGGCAAGGCTCAAATTCTAAACCTACCACCCTAGAAAACAAAAATGGGAAGAAATTGAGGGTAATGCTGCTCAATGCCAGAAGTCTAAATCTCAAAATGCACGCACTCGAGGCCCTTCTCAGTATGGAGAACATCGATGTCTGTGCTGTAACTGAAACCTGGTTCAAGGCTCCTGAGAGCACCCCGGCACTATTAGGTTTTACCTCATATCATGCGTTCCGGCCCCAAAACCCGGACCACTCCACAAAAGGAAGGGGTGTATCCATATTCATAAAGGATACTCACACCTCCAGGTTGGTGGCAACGCATGAAGCTTGGAAACCATCCAGGTGCAACTAACAATAGGCAAAACTGCTCTACAAATTGTAGCATGCTACAGGCCACCCTCTCAAACTCAGGAACCCCACACAGCCTTCCTGAAGACACTGGAGGGTATAAATGTATCTCCAAACACCATCATATTGGGTGACTTCAACTACCGAATATAGACTGGGAACATTACTCAAGCCCTAACTTTCTAGCCCAACGGTTCCTGGAGTTCATAAATTCAAATGCCATGGAACAGCTAGTCACTGTTCCCACGAGAGGAGAAAATATACTAGATCTCATTGTCACAAACATGGGGACAAAATGCTCCACACCGAAGTATATCCCTCATTGGTGAGATCTGATCATAAACTAATCTCACTGGAAATCCACATCCCGCCCCCACCCCAAACAAAAAAGACCATAGTGAAGAACTTCTCTAAAGCAAACTTCACACTACTCAAGACTGGTGTGGTATCCTTCAAGGCCCCTGAGTCAGAGGAAACCACAACCCAAGCTGCGGAAGCCCTTACAAATGCCTTCTATGAACACCTCCAGGACTGCATGGATCAGGCAATCCCAAATAAAACCAAGACTCTTTCCACAAAGGGCAAACGTCCAGTCTGGTGGACCCCAGCCATTAACAAACTTTACAATAAGAGGAGAAAGCTATTACATGATAGAACAAAATCCATAAAAGGGAAGTCACCCCTGATCATTATTAGTAAAAAAATACGAGCACTCATAAAATCAACTAAGGCCAATTTTGAGAGAAAAATTGCCATGGATTCAAAGGACAATCATAAGGCCTTTTCAGCTATGTTAGGAACCTGGGTGGAAACTCACAGATATGCTCAGAATTAGTCCAAAATGATACAAAAATCACTGAACCCACAGACATTGCCAACATACTGGCAGACAGGTTCAGTGCAAACTTCACCCCTCTCCCCTAAAGGAGAGATAACTATCCCAGCCGAGTGTAGCCTCCCGGACATCTCAAATGCGCAGGTGAAAGCTGCTCTCTCTAAAGCTAAAAACACAGCATCAATGGGACCGGATGGTGTCCCCGGCTGTGTGCTACACGAGCTAAATGAGGAATTAAACCCGCACATAAGGCAGCTGTTTAATCTCAGCCTTACCACAGGATACGTGCCCAAGGAGTGGCGACGGCAACTGTGGTCCCACTCCACAAAGGTGGCGCCTCTACGGACCCTGGTAATTACCGCCCCATAAGCTTAACAAGTCTAGTCTGCAAAGCTATGGAGAGGATCATAATGGAGCTCATAAACAAAGATATAGGGGACTTGCAGACATTGGACCCGACCCAGTTTGGCTTTGTCAAGGGAAGATCATGCCTTTTGAACTTGGTCGACTTCTTGAAATAGTCACCAAGGCCATTGATGAGGAAAGGCAGTCCATACAGCCTACCTTGACCTTGCAAAGGCTTCGACACAATACCCCACTCGGGTATTGTAGAAAAACTTACCAGCTTAAATGTAAACCCATATGTCACAAGATGGGTTGCAAACTGGCTTAAGGACAGAACCCACAGGGTTAGAGTTGCTGGCGCTGTGTCAGACTCCAAGCCAGTCACAAGTGGTGTCCCACAGGGCTCGGTCCTTGGCCCCTATTGTTTGGCATCTACTTCTCAGAAGTACAGGCCAACATGGGAGGACTTTGGCTGACAAAGTTTGCAGATGACTGCAAACTGGGCGCCATAGTGGAAAGTGCATCGGACACTGATATCCTTCAGAAGGACTCACGGAAACAGATAGCTGGTGCCAGAGCCATGGCCTGAAGTTAAACGCCAAAAAATGTATAGTCATACCCTTCGGGAAAAACAAGGTAACCCCAAGCTACCATATAGGTGGCAATCCACTAAGCACAGAAGAGGTTATCAGGGACCTGGGGACCCAGGTTGACAGTGGCCTTTCTTTTGACACTCACATTGCTAAAGTGGTTAGAAAGACCTTCTACATTGCCCACCTGATCATGAAGGGATTCACATCCAGATCTAGTGAGGTCATTGTTCCCCTGTACTCTTCACTTATCAGACCAATGATCGAGTACAATGCCCCATTCGGGATGTATCTCACCCAACATCTGCAGCAATTGGAGAGACCCCAAAAGTTCCTCACCAAAAGGATAAAGGGACTCCAAAATCTGTCATATGCTGCCAGATTGAAGAAACTCCAGCTCTATTCAGTCGCATACCGTCTGCTCAGAGGTGACATGTGCCTGACATACAAGGCCATGTCCAACCCGAATTAATGGACATGCTCCACCTCAAAAATCCAAATCCACCAAAACCACTAGAGCAAGCGACTTAAACCTTAGCACGGATATAAATAGGACGTGCTGGAGGGATAGATTTATCACTCAGAGACTCCCTATGCTGTGGAATAAAATCCCGGTCCATGTGAGGCAGAGCACCTCGCTGACTCTGTTCAAGAGAAATCTAGACCTGTGGATGGGAGATCGTAGGTTTACCCCGGGAATCATCTCTGGGTCACTGCTGGACAGAGGCACAACAAACTAATGGGCACAGTATTTTTTCATATAAGGGGTGGCGTAAGCCACAATAATTTGGGCTAGGCTTATAAATGCCTTAGGGCAGATAGCCTAGTATAAACCTATGAACCTATGAATAATTTTGACAGACGGGTACCAGTAACAGTGAAAGGGAAGGTCTACAAGAGGGTAGTGAGACCAGCTATGCTATATATGGGTTGGAGACGGTGGCATTGACAAAAAGGCAGGAGTCAGAGCTGGAGGTGGCAGAGTTAAAGATGTTAAGATTTGCATTCAGTGTGACGAGGACAGACAGGATTAGGAATCGGGTCTATATTAGAAGACCGAAAGATTACTTCAGCGAATGGTCACATGAGCGAAAACGCTGGTAATCAAACTGCTGATTGTTGGAGTCTGCGCCCCCCCCCCCCAACACCACCCATTAACTATATATTCCAACTCCGAGATCGCACTACAGTGAGGACAGGACAAAAATCCCACTCCTCACTGTACTGCGACCCCGCAAACACCCTTTTGTTTACCAGCGTTTTCGCTCATGTGAGTGTTCGCTGAAGTAAACTTTTGGGTTTATAATATAGACCCTTAGGAATCAGTATATTAGAGGTTCAGCTCAGGTTGGACGGTTTGGAGATAAAGCCAGAGATGCATTTGTTTGGACATGTACTGAGGAGGGATGCTAGGTATATTGGAAAAAGGATGCTAAGGATGGAGCTGTCAGGTAAGAAAAGAGGAAGGTCTAAGATAAGGTTTATGGATGTGGTGAGAGAGAACCACATATATATATATATATATATATATATATATATATATAGTGTGTTTTTATATATATATATATATATATATATATATATATATATATATATATATATATATATAGTGTGTTATATATATATGTATGTATATATATATATATATATATATATATATATATATATATATATATAGTGTGTTATATGTGTGTGTGTATATATATATATCTATATATATATATATATATATATATACATATCTATATATATATATATATATATATATATATATATACACACATACACACACACACACTTATATATATATATATATATATATATATATACACACAGAGAAAAAACCCACAAATAACCCCAATATATGATGAAAATAATCCCAACAACAGAAAGGCAGCAATCCAAATGGTTCAATATTCGTTCTCTAAAATAATAACCACTGTTACTGTCACTTATAAAAACTGGTATGTTTATTAAACGTTAGCACTTTCACGGAAAATCAACCGCTTCATCAGACGTAGCATTTCCAAATAACCACCATATTATATACTCAATAATTAATTAAATAATTACATCAATTAACTAAACTGAATCAATTCACTTAAGACACTAGTAGCACTGAACAAATTACTACATCCTGAACTTAATATGTCAATACATAAATGTGAACATTTGCACAAAATGTATATGATTAATTATACTAGTACCTTAAAATTCCAAACATCCTATATTCTTAAGAATAACAAAATTTATAAAATACTTAAAAATTCTAAAATACAATGGAATTACTATCTCAGGGACCTAGCATTTAGTGCGGGCTTAAGTGAAACAATTTCATTTAGCCCACGCCCTCTATGTGCTCCTAATCTAAATATCCATTTTAACTATGCACTTTCTGTGTCATTAGTAATATTACCCATTCATATATTCACATATTGTATATGC
>NC_056732.1:1681223519-1681241019 GCF_019279795.1 Protopterus annectens | reverse complement strand
ATCTTTGGAAGCAGATTTTGAGGGAGCAATGTTGGAAAATGAATTCTTGCCCCACGAAGATGTGTTTGCAAGACAATTGCCGCAGGTGAACATCCCTTTGGGGGCTGTGGTTATGCTGTGTTTTCCAAAAGAAGAGGTGTGTCTCTGATCTCGAACGATGCTTGCAGAGTTTTAGTTTTTTTGTAGCAGAAGGTGGGAGATACTCCCAAGGAGGATTTCAGTTCCTTGTCCGTGGAGATAATGTCCCAGTGTGCAGACATGATTTGTTTGATATTTTCCATGTCCCTGCAGATGGGGACTGGGAAGCTATGAGATGTCTGCCTTTTGGGTATTAGCAGTACGGTAGGTGAACCCATATGTTAGGATGGGTTTAAACTTGTGCCCGTCTTTGGTGACTTCAAGTATAGAGCTCACCAATTGTGCTGGGTAGTGTCTCTCTTGGAACATGAGAGACAGGAACACGGACTCCTGTAGGAAGGTGGAGTCATTGCTGATGAGCCTGGACAATCTGATGAACTGGCCACGCACCACATTCTTTTTCATAAAGAATGGGTGCTGGCTTCTTAAGTCCAGGAAAATTTTTGTATAGGTCTCCTTCCTGTAAATGTTGGATATCAGGGAATTAATAGGTCCGATCGAGATGAGTGTGTCCAGGAAAGCTATGCTTGAACCACAGCCAGACATGACAAAATCCAAGTAGGGTATGCTGTCTGAGAGGTCTTGTAGGAAGGTTGTCAGCTCTTCTTTGGGTCTGTTCCAAATAAAAAAACAAGTCATCTATATAACGGTGGTATAGACTTATTTTACTGAACCCGGGGAGGTGCAGGAGTGTTTCAAGTTCCCAGGTGCTCAGTACTAGATTGGCGAAGGCTGGAGCTAGTTTCGTTCTCATCGCAACACCTTTTACTTGTTAAAAATATTAGTGCTGAAATGGAAGAAATTGTTGCAGAGAACAATGGCTGTTAATTCACGTACTGTGTGAATTTTAGCTGGGGTGAAGTGAGTATATTTGGACAGGAACAATCTTAGTGCTGCCAACCCTTCCTGGTGGGGGATGCTGGTGTAGAGAGAGGTAACATCCAGTGTGACTAGCAGGCAGTTGGGGGACTCCAGTTGTGCCGTGGATAGTTCGTTGAGAAAGTGCCAGGAATCTTTCAGGTAGAATCTAGTGGACTGCACCAGTGGGTTTAAGAGGTGGTCAACAAATTCCGATATTTTTTCCGTTTTGGTGCATACATTGGATACTATTAGTCTGAAAGGAGGATCCTCTGTGTTTTTGTGGATCTTCGGGATACCAAAGAGTTTGCCCAGGTTGGGGTGGGGTACTGTCATGAACATGTATTCCTCCAGGGAGATGCTGTGTTCTTTCTCCAGTAGTCGTAGTTTTTTGTCGATTGTGGAGAAATGTTTGTTGACCGTTTGGAGATCCACTTTTGTGTAGAATTCTTGGTCCGCTAGGGCTGTTTTGATTTTTGTGGAGTACACGCTTTGTTCCACGAGTACGATCCCCGTTCCCTTGTCCGCTTTCATGATTTGGAGATTGCAGTCTTTGCTAGGCTCCATCAGGGCTGTTGGTGCTGGGAGCATTAAGTAGCGATTTGAAATTGTGTTCGCATACTCGTTGGAAGGATTGGAGGCTGCTGTGTAGCACGGGGCTGTACAGGCTTTTCCACTGTAGTGGTCTTGTTGGAGGGGTTGTGGGAGAATCCTGGGAGTCCTCTTCTTTGGTGTCATGGAACACATGTTTAAGATGCAACTTTCTCAGGTAGAGCCGTAATTATAGTATCAGCTCTGGTATGTCCGCTCTTTGGGTGGGGATGAAAGCGAAGCCCCTATACAGCAGGCTGATGTAATTGGAGAGGTTCCTGTTGGTTAAGTTGAAAAATGCACTGGGCACTAGGGTTGGGGGTACCGTGGAGGCTAGCGGTGTTATCTCCTCGTTGTGCTCCTCGTGCACATTGGTCTCCCTAGGTTCCTGAACCTGGGATTCCCTATCCCTCGTGTCCCTGGTCCTCTCATAGGAGTTTGTCCTGTGTTCAAGGGGATCCAGTTGGATTTGGTTAGCATTTGCTGTGGTGGTTGGTGCCAACAGAACTGGTTGCAGTAGTTGGGCCGCCGGTGCAGTACTGTACATCTGTCTGTGTGTGTATGTATATATATATATATATATATATATATATATATATATATATATTACACATATACATACACACACACATATATATATATATTATATACATATATTTATATATATAGATATATAGATATATATATATATATATATATATACATATATATATATATATATATATATATATATATATATATATATATATATATATATACACACACATATATATATATATATATATATATATATATATATATATATATATACACACACACACATATATATATATATATATATATATATATATATATATATATATATACACACATATATATATATATATATATATATATACATATATATATATATATATATATATATATATATACACACACACACACACACACACACACACAGTTTTATTTTATTTATTTTACATTTGTTGACAGGGATAGTCTGACTGGATGCATGTCCATTTTCAGCGAGGCCGGGAGAAAAGCTCCAAGGGTAAGCAGATACAGCATTACATAATACCAGCATTACATATTACAAACAGACTATTTACAGAGATTACATAAGTAAGCAAGTTAAACAAGTTCCACAGGTTACAGTTACTCCTGAGCGCAAGTCAGGATTAAATGTAAACTGGTTAACAGATTTTTACACATTCCAGAGAGAGTTAGCCAGGCTTGATACATTGACATAGCCAGTTAAGTGACAAATGTTGTTTGAGTCTAGTTTTAAATTGACCTAAGGTGGAAAGTAAGGTAATATCAGCTGGAAGAGAGTTCCAGGATCTACTTACAGAGTTTGCAAAGACAGAATCACCGGCTGTGTTATTAATTTTGCTAGTCTGAATTAGAGTTTGTTAGAGGATCGAAGCAGTCTAGGATTGTTTTAGGGGGTGATAATATTTTTTTTAAGTGCAGGAGTATTGTCCGGATTACAGAGGATTTTATAGGCCATAATCAGTTGGTTATACTGCATTAGGCTGGGTAGTTCAAGCCACCCAAGCTGATTTAAACTGATGCAATGATGTGTCCTAAAAGCCAGCCCAGTGGAAAACCTGGCAATGTGGTTGTAGCAAATTGAGAGATTGTTAAGGACAGTCTTGTTTAAATTCGAGAGTAGAGGGGATGCATACAGAAAGGTTGAAAGAAGTTGAGAGCGAGCTATGGCAATTTTAGCTGGAGGGGTTAGGAAGGCTTTTATTCTGTAAAGTGACCCTAGTTTTTTATTGATGGTTTTGATAGTTTGGTTAACATGTAGGTCAAATTTTAGATTGTCTATGATGACACCTAATAGTTTTGTAGGGAGGTCAGGGGAGATTATTGTGCCATCATTTGATTTTATGGTAAAGGTGAAAGTGGTAGACCTACATGTTGGTGAAAATAACAACATTTTAGTTTTTTGGGGATTTAGGATCAGACAATATTCAGAAAGCCAGTTTTCTATTGTATTAAAGGTGGTCTGGGTAGCTGACCATAACTCTACTGGAGATGTGGCTGAGCAAATCAGAGTAGAGTCATCAGCATATTGGATACAGCTGACTTTTGGGATGACAGTATAAAGGTCGTTAATGAAGATGGAGAACAGCAAGGGCCCTATTATAGAGCCTTGTGGTACTCCAAGGGTGTTAGGTAGAAGGTTAGAGAGTTTGTTCTGCCAGAGGACAGCCTGCTGTCGACCATTCAGGTAGGATTGAAACCATTGAAGGGCTCCAGTATCTAGACAGAATGTTTGCAGGGTGTGGATTAAAAGTTGGTGATCAACCATATCGAATGCTTTGGAAAGATCCAAGAAGAGGGCTGAGGATATATAAATTATTGTTGCGATTATGGTTTACACACACACACACACACACACACACACACACACACACACACACGTATATACACACTGAGCAGAGTGGAGGAGAGGTGTTGACTACAACTCTTAGCTGAGATATACAAGTATCTTGTTTTTTTCGATTATTTATACTGATTATTGTTTCTAAATTTATATATAGCACTTTTTATTACCTGCTGCACAGTTTTGAGTGCATTTTTATTGCTATTAACTAATCTGCAAGGGTAACTGATTTGCTTGCAGTTAAAAAGCATTCTGTAGTGTCTCAGTGCTCCTTTATCTGTTTAAAAAAATTAATTTTGTGGCTTTCTGTAGTGCTTACTGTCTGTAGGCTAATAGCTTTAATATTGTCCCCACCCTCCCTGCCTGTTGGTGTCTTGCTGTTATACTTGGTGGCTGTGCAGTTGCCTGCCCTACTGTAAATCTGATATGGGACACTCCTCCCAGTCTAGTGTCATTAGCTCATTCTACCTAATACAGAGAGAACATTTGATAAGGCCTTCCGTTTCTCTTTTCCCTTTCAAAAAAAAAAAAAAAGTTTGCCTGAATCTCCTTGGCTCTGACTGTGCTTCTCAAACATTTTGGAAATATAGAGTATATTTTAGCAGGGGTGTCCAACCTTTTGGCTTGCTGGGGCCGCATTGAGTGAACAGAAATGGTCTTGGAGCCGCATATAAAATATATCATATAGTTAACTCTTTTGTTGCTCTGGAAGACCCCAGTCGACCTCCTGGTTGTACTGTAGGTGCATTTGAACAATGAATAAATGTAATAAATGCCTACTATTTGCCTTAAAATTCTAATTCTCATTGTAATTCTCTAATCTAACAGTTAACTCTAACATCTTATTTATATATATATATATATATATATATATATATATATATATATATATATATATATATATTACATATTACAAATAAACAGATATTCACTACAGCACTAGCATTTCTCACTGGGAAAACCATTCCAGCAGTCCAACTACGTAAAATGTCAACATCAGCAGTCCTACAATACTATAATCCACAAAAATAAGCCAACAAATTTGCAATAAAGTAAAGAATTCACTTTACTGACTTAATAAAACAATTCTGAATAAGCTACAAGAGGGACTCACCCAAACAAATAACTGGTGACAGAAATATGGCCTCAAGCTAAATGCCAAAAAATGCACCATCATCCCCTTTGAGGAGAGTGATGTCCCCACAAATTATCACATTAATAACAACGTTGTAAGCACGCAATAAGTCGTATGGTACTTGGGCATCCAGGTTGATAGAAACCTGACTTTTGACCACCACGTTGTCTCCGTTGTAAGGAAAGCTTTTTACATGTCCCACTTCATTAGTAAGGGTATTTCATCCAGGGACAAGGAGGTCATAACATCCCTGTATTCTTCCTTTACAAGAGCCAATATTGAGTGCAATGCCCCTTTTGACATGTGCCTCAGCAAAACATTCAGACATTTTAATTTGTGCAGAAGTTACTCACAGACTGACAGTTTACTGAGCTGTAATGCTGACCTTCGCTTTTGCAAAAAACAAATTCCCAGACTTTGTCAATAGCTCAAAGTGTAGAGAGGATTATTTATTTATTATATATTTTATTTTGGAAAACATCTTTAAAACTGTTAAACTGATTACACACCCAGAAACACAGAAAAGTTATTGTGATTATGTAAAACACAGACTGATCCAATAAATCAAAGTCACATTAGCACTCTATGCTTATGTCCGAACAGATGAATCATACCTGTCAATTCCAAAAGAAGTAAAGTAGCTTAATAAGAAGGTTATTTGCAAGGTTGCATGGCAGTTTATATTGGAAATAAGCAGAGATATTAAAAAGGCTCTGTTTTTCATAATTATGCTGAAAAGTCCAAGGTAAATACAACTGATTTAGTATGGAACCATACCTCCCAACCTTAGAGCAAGAAATCTGGACAAAGCAAAAATAAAAGTGGGACACAGGCCCAAAAATAGTTATGCATCACAGACACCATTGAAACAACTGTTGCTGCAAACATTATACATCACTTATAATCTTTCTATCTCATCATTGTCAGTTAAACATTATATGGCTCATTCAGTCCTGCCTTCTTTTGCATCAAAGAAAACCATGCTTTGAAATGACAACTGCATTAAAAATAATACATAAAACACATTGCATCAACATCCTGCAACTACCTACCTGCAAGCAACCACAGAGCTTTCACTGAAACTAGGGCTGCTTGTTTCCCCAGAATGACAGCTCTCCCTAATTAAGTCTAATGGTATACAATCTACCAGTATATGGACTTCTTCTTTCGGCTTTTCCCGGTTAGAGGTCGCCACAGCGGATCACCTTGTCTGCTGATTGACAGTGGAGTTTTACGGTGTCGAGTTGCCAGCCCGGCGCCCAACCTTCCACTGAACACATTCACACCTAGGGCCAATTTAGTGTGTCCAATCCATCTACAGCATGTCTTTGGGAGGAAACCGGAGCACCCGGAGGAAACCCACGCGACCACAGGGAGGACATGCAGACTCCCCACAGAAGGCACCCCAGCCGAGGATCGGAGAACCTCTTGCTGTGAGGCGGCAATGCTAACCACTGCACCACCGTGGCCGCCCTTACCAGTATATGGACTACCTGAAATAAATTTAATTATGGCCTGTAAATTGAAAGTACACTTTGTTTAATTAAACTATATTTCTAAGCCCACTTACTATATTTTTTCAGTAACATCCCAATATCCATTTCCAGGTCATTTTTCAAGACATTGGCAGTGGTAGACTTGGCATCCTTCAGAACCTCACAGGCCCACGCTAATACATTGTCCATTAAATGTAAATATCCATCCACTGTAAATGGCAAGAAGCTATGTCTTAAAAAATCTACTTCTGGCATGCGTACCCAAGTATTAGGTTTTGAAACAAAGAAACATTCTCCACAGTCCATAAGTCTCTGTCTTTAATAATCATCTACTGTTGCAGCTCTCCCAACACAAACACAAACATACACACTAAAATCCCCAACATTTAAAAAATGACATTGTGCCCACTTGATTTGCCAATATTGATGATCTGCCAAAGCTAAGCTTACTGTTGTCCAATCTACCACCGCTTAGAACCCACCAATGAAAAAACAGTACTAGGTGCTTTTTTGTTTGTCTGAAAAAACAATACAACTTTATATGCTACAGTCCCACATAGTCAGTCCACTACTGACCCATTAACCCTAGGCTGCTGTCTCATTCTTACTCCCTGGAACTGCATTACCTTGGATGACTATTTTTATTTCCTAAGCAAAATACACAAATTGGAAGATGAGGCAAAAATCCAGACATTCTTTGAAAATCCATACAGTTAAGAGGTATGTGTTCATGTTCAATACAACACTCTCCCTGTCAGGAAAGTCGCAATTTAATGAAAGTATACTCTTAATGTATGATATATTTGTGAGCTAACTGGTTTGTGTTCAGTAGGTAGACTGATCGTTGTTGGCATCTTTGTGCATGCGTCTCTCTCTCTCATGCACACACACACACACACACACACACACACACACACACACACACACACACACACACACACACACACACACACACACACACACACACACACACAATTCTGATTTCATGCATGCACTCACTCACTCTGTACTTACCTATTAACACAGGTAATTGCTGTCCCTTTCAAAGGCAACAGCGGCAAATCCATACATGAGTCCATCTTCAGTGAGAACACACACATACACACACACACACACACACACAGATTGTTCGGCGCAAAATAATGGCGTAAACACACTGACCCTTTTTTGGCTCAAAAAAAGAACTAGAAGGGTGCTTTGGAACATGCGCACACCGACACTAGCGTTACAGGTCACGGGAGTGAAAAACACAAAACAAAAAAGTGTTTTGGGGCATGCGTACATCGATGTTGCAGTTAGAGGTTGAGGGCCGCATGGAAGAGCTCTGAGGGCCATATGCGGCTCACGGGCCGCAGGTTGGACATGTCTAATTTAGAGCATTTATTATAACTGCAATTGCCTTAATATTGCTACAACTCAAGTGCTCTAGGTTGCACTGCATCTGAAGTGTTTGTGTGTTTTAGCTGCTTTTCTGTATATATAGACTTCTCTGTATATGTAGACTAACTACTTATTCTGCTGTGTTACTGCCTCTTAAATAATTTTTCAGTTGTGCACTTGCCTTGCTTCATTTAAAAAGTTTTAAATTGCTAATTTTGTAGAGTTTTAATTGCATTTACTGTTTAGGACTACACACTCAAGTGTGAAAGACTTTTCTGTGTTTATTTACTGTATTATTGCACTATTTAGCCCGTTTCAACAAAAAAAATACTATCTTGTTTGCTTGTTTCCCACCTTTTCTAGCCAGTCTCAGGACTTTATTTTCTGTGCTCAGAGCTATCCCCCTCATTGGTCAGGTCTAACCATAAGCAAATCACCTTTGACATCCACATCCCACCCCCACCCCCCAGTAAGGAAACCTTAAAAAACTTCTCCATAGCGAACTTCATACTACTGAAGTCAGAAGTGACAAACTTCACAACACCCATGCAGACGGGATCTGGAAGTTCGACTGCAGAATCCTACACTAAGGCACTGTACAAGCACATCCACTTGTGCATGAATCATGCCATCCCAAATAGAACCAAGATGCTCTTCTCCAAAAAAAGGAAGCCAATCTGGTGGTCCCCTGCTATAAACAACTATACAACAGAAGGAAGAAACTGCTGCAGAAAAGAGGAAAATCCCAGGATGCAAAAAACTCCCTCACCAACCTCAGTAAGAAGCTGAGATCCCTCATAAAATCCTCAAAAGCTAGTTACGAAAATAAAATTGCCAAAGATTCCAAAGACAACAAGGCATTCTATAGTTATGTCAAGAATCAAAATGGAAATGCTCAGATCTGCTCTGAGCTACAACAGAATGGCATTAAATATACTTATCCCACGGATATTGCCAATATCCTGGCAGATCGATTTAGTGCCAACTTCACCCCCCTCTCACCCCCTAAAGGGCCCATCTCAATACCAAAAGACTGCCAAATTCCAATAATCATGGCCACACAGGTAGAAACCGCAGTCTCCACAGCTAAGAATACCATGGGACCAGATCACATCCCAGGCTGTGTACATGAACTACAAAATGAACTGGCACCTCACCTAAGTGTCATGTTTAATCATAGTCTCTCCTCAGGCTTCATGACCACTGAGTGGCGCACAGCTACAGTTATCCCGCTCCACATGGGAGGAGCCGCCTTGGATCCCAGGAACTACCGTCCCATCAGTCTGACAAGCCTGATCTGCAAGGGCACAGAACGCATTATCATGGAACTTATAAACAAAGACATTGGCAACCTTCAAACACTGGACCCCACCCAGTTTGGGTTTGTGAAGGGCCGATCTTGTATCCTCAATCTGACTGACTTCTTCGAATCAGTCTCCAGAGCTGTGGACAATGGTAAGGTGGCCCACACAACCTATCTGGACCTCGCCAAGGCCTTTGACACCATCCTCCAACTCTGGAATCATAGATAAACTTACTAAGCTGGGCATAAATCCCTACGTCACTTGATGGCTTGCCAACTGGCTTACTGACAGAACCCAGACTGTAAAAGTAGCAGACTCCGAATCCAGCTCCACACAAGTGGAGTACCACAGGATTCAGTCCTGGGACCACTCTTGTTTGGCATCTACTTCTCTGAAGTACAGGCCAACACTAAGGGACTCTGGCTAACAAAGTTTACAGATGACTGCAAACTGGGAGTCATTACTGAATCCCGAAATGATGTGGCTATTCTACAAAAGGGCCTTACAGAAACAGATGCCTGGTGCCACAGCCATGGGCTCAAGCTTAATGCCAAGAAATATATAGTTATCCCCTTTAGAAAAAAACATGTACTCATGAATTACCACACAGGTGGCAGGATACTAAACATCGAAAGTGTGATGAGAGATTTGGGGACACAGGTGGACAGTGGTCACTTTTGATACATACATCGCCACAACAGTCAGGAAATCCTATGTGGCACACCTCATCACTAAGGGCTTTTCATCCAGAAAAAAAAGGAGGTCAATGTCCCACTGTACTCATCCCTCATTAGACCCATTATAGAGTATAATGCCCTGTTTAGTATGTACCTCACAAGACATCTGAACAGGTGGAAAGACCACAGAAATCTCACTAAAAGAATCACAGGCCTAAAGCAGATGCATATACACACACACACACACACACACACACACACACACACACACACACACGTATATATGTATACAGATACATATGTATCTGTACTAATATATATATATATATATATATATATATATATATATATATATATATACACACACACACACACACACACACACACACACACACACACACATGTATGTGTGTGTGTGTGTTATCAAATTATATATAAATAAATAAAACGCTACCAGCCAAGCAGGAGAATTCCTGGCTACTAACCACAATGGTTACCTCAGCCGACCGCAACTGCCAGTACAGGATGCAGGAACTATCCTACAACTCATTACAGCACTAAGGGAACAAAACCCTTTCCTATACAACGAAGGCAATGCAACAGCACAACAGGACACCAATGAAGGTAACGAGCCATTTCAGAGGTATGACCATTGCAAAACGCTCATCCACAACCTAGAAAGGAAAATGGTAGTGTACAAAAACATTGAATATGACATTTACTATCTGCGCTCCTGTGTACACCACAAGATTGTGCCACAAGGCCTCAGGTTCTACAAGTTTCCCAACAGAATAACCAGTGACTCCAAAATCTTCAATGACCTGGTGAAACTCTACAATGAAGCAGGATTAGCATCGCTCAACCTGCTTATAGAATTCAACCTTGAAAGGCTAAACATCGTCAAGAATGAGATCCTCGACTTACAAAATCTCATCCTCCAACAGCAAGACTTTGGTCTTTGGAAACACCTACACGATGGTGTCTCCCCGAGAATCATCAGACACGAGGCCACTCTTACAGCCAAGAAACAAAGGAAACTTAATCGGGATCTCAAACAATATAGGGACAACGACACGTATAAGCTCAACCCCGACAGGAGAGTTAGGGCAGCCAACAGGCCCACGTGGCAACCTCGTACAGCTGCTGGTGACCCAGTGACCACAACAGTCCCCACAGCTGCTATTCCAGCAGTACCAGTGGCCACGACCAGTACCCATCCTCCACAGCCTCTAACCCCAGCTGCCCCTCCTGATCATACTTCAGCTGCAGAGTCAAAACACATTTGTGGGTCAGCAGTCTTTTTTAGGGCAAACGCAGACTCAGCAGATAGTCCCTACGACGGGACACCTGACCAGAGACTACCAGAGGGGGACAGGGAGAGGGAGAACACATGGCAGGGGCCGAGGACAGCAGAGATTTGCACAATGGGGCAGACCAATGACAACGAGGAGCGCTGCCCGGAGACCATAAACAGACCGGACCAGCTTTTGTCAAGTAAGGCTTTCAATTTAACTGATAAGAGTACCAACAGAAAACCACAACAATCTGCTCAACAAAGGATTCACTTTTTTACCCTCACAGAGGGCCAGCATAACCAATGTCCTGCTAGACCTTAGACTGTACCTTCGTAAAATGAACCTAAAAGTGCTTTACTGGGATGAGGAAGAAACGGGAACCAGTTCAGACCCAAGCACAAACGAGTCAGTTTATGACCCTCCACCGGCTCCCAGAAAAAGAAGCCTGCACACACCAGCTCTCAACAATACGCTCACAACTTTCCAAAAAGTCTGCGAGCATGAGCTTAGACAATTACTTAATCACAAATGGCATAATCTCACTATGCCTGAATGGAAAGCCCTTCAGGAGCATAGCAAAGATAAAAATCTACGCATCATGAAAGCGGATAAGGGTACAGGTCTAGTGCTGATGGAGCAGGATGCCTACATCTGCAAAATCAAAAACCTGCTGCAGAACCAGGACACCTACTTACCAGTAACTCGCAAGGAAGTGAACAATCACTTCACCGGAATAGACAGGCTGCTTAAAAGACTGGAAAGTGAACAATTCACACTGGAAGAATTTGTCTTCCTATCTGTGCACAACCCTAGCCTAGGGAGAGCTTTTGGCATCCCCAAGTGCACAAAAATCAAGCAGACCCCCCTTTCCGACTGATCGTGTCTAACAAGAAGACCAAAACTGAACCCATAGCGGAATACCTGGACCAAACATACAATCCGCTCGTGCAAGCCACAGCCTTCTATATCAAGGATTCATGGGACTTGAATATACTGTACAGTTGCAATCTTGATTTTTCTAAATGTATGCTTGTTACATTGGATATAGTAGCGCTCTACTCAAACATCCCATACAGGGAAGGGCTTAAAGCAGTTGAACTTTTTTTGAACAAATATGCAAAATGTAAACCCGAACAAAATTGCCCTGACCACTGCAGTACTGAAAAATAATTTCTTTTACTTTGATGGAGAAATTTACCTACAGCTTAAAGGAGTTGCCATGGGGTCCAAAATGGCCCCAGCTTTCGCCAACCTGGTGCTTAGCACATGGGAACTAGAGTCCCTGATACACCTAGGAGGCTTTAACAAGGTTCACCTCTACTGCCGTTATATTGATGACATTTTTTTGTGTGGGAAGGTACCAAATTGGCACTCTATTTTTCCTTCACAAACTTCAAAACAGTATCCCATACCTAGACTTTACAGTCTCGGCTACGGTAACCATGTCTCGTTTCTTGACACCCAAATTTCAATTGACCCACACTCAGGATCAATCTGCTCTAATGTGTTCTGCAAAAACACATACCACAACAACTTCCTGGACTACAGAAGCCAGCACCCCTTCTTTATGAAGATGAACGTGCTTAAGGGACAGTTTTTATTTTATTTTTATTTTGGGCGGGATACGGGTCCATCTTGGATATTTTCAGTATTTCAGGGGAGGCCCCAGGAGAAAAAACAGATACTAAATGTATAAAAAAATAAATTAAAATAAAAGACAAATACATGAAGGTCAACAAAAAAAAAAACAAAATTCCTAAGGAACACACTCAAAATATAATTATTCAGTAAAACATTACAAAACATCAAGATTAGCAACATATATTTGATAACAGTTTATCCGTTTGTCCAGATTAATCTCAGATGACAACACTTTCAGTACAGAAAGCCAGTTCCTTTACAATCTGTTTCTGAACAGAAACTACCCACCTGCCCTGATCTCACAAGTATCCATGGAAGTCGCCCAGTACCGCGAGGAGAGATACAGACCCATCCTCACTCACGGTTTTACCCCAAGCAACCGAGGCACATGGTGATGGGTACAGACAGAAGCTGCAGTTTTCCAGCCCCCATTAGTAGGGATTTGCTCCCTATAAAAAACATCATTATCAAGAACTGGAATATAATCAGGGCAGATAAAGTTACCTTTCAAGCCCTTGGTAGCACCCCGACCTTTGCCCACAAGAGGACCAGGACTTTAAGGCAATTTTTTGATAAAACAGAAGCACCCATCCTTAGGAATCCCCCCAATGCTGACACACAGAAACCCACCTGCAGCCAAACAGGCATGCACGCATGCAAACAGATGTGTAGTATGCCCCTTAATCTACACAGGCTCCAGCTTCACTTTCCAACACATCAACCAAGTTTTTAACCTCGATGGCACCTACAACTGCCACTCTGCTTTTGTAGTTTATGCTGCCATCTGCGAGACCTGTGGCTCCTACATAGGAAAGACTGCTCACAAGCTCTCTGATAGAGCACAAAAGCACCTCGGGGCAGTCCGCAAGAAAGACCATCTCAATGCACTAGGCAGACACAGCTCCCTCTGCCCCAACTTCAGCAAATTTAAGTTTTTTGCACTCGAGCAAGTACAAGAATTCTACGGTGATTGTGAAACCTTACTCAAAGTAAAAGAATTAAAATGGCAACTCCTCCTCGATGCCGAAACAAAACTGGGACTTGAAAACATCAATGTGAAATGTGCACTAAAATGGTTAGGTTGATAGTATTTCTAAACACACCCATGCATACACTCTGCACATCCCCATTGGTTATATTGTCCTCTTTTTGCATTGGTCCCCTTAGTCTCTTTACACTGTTACCCTATCAAAACACTGTATTCTACACCTCGTTTGAACTGTGTGCATTCTCAATACTATTTAAACAAGTAAAGTATTTTAATTTAATGCATCGCTCTGAAGAAGTTCGTAGTAATGAAACCGAACGAAAGCGCTCAGCAATCAGCTCCTGTCTCCAGTGTTTGTTTCCTGTAACATCCCCCACTTGGGGATGATTTTGTTTTTGAAGTTTTTTCTGTATGCATATATATATATATATATATATATATATATATATATATATATAGGTGTGTCTCAGTTTGAACTCTACAGTTCCCCACAAAACGGAGTCTACAGGACTGCAATCAGTTTCTCTCAGCATTTAAGCAGAGTAGGTTGCACACAGAGCATTTGTTAAGCTTTCACTTACAGTGCGTGTAATTAAGCAGGTCACCATTTTTGGTCAGCCATAGGGCTCTTTCTACTTGAGTGTTTGCCTTCTTCCCCTGTAACTTAAGTAAACTGACTCTTACATTAAGAGCTATAATACTTACCTTATAGCTTTAGGACACCTTAGGAAACCTTGTAAACTGCAATAGCCCTCGTTAGCCCTCGCTCGGCTCTCTTCACTCCCCTCCCTGCCCCCAATTCCCTCACGCCCCCAGTACCTCTAAATTTATAGTACTTTAGCTGCTCCCCCACTTTCTAGATCCTATCTGCTTTCATCTGGGATAATTCCTCCCACCCCCATTCTACCTACATTTCAATAGCACCTATTAGCTTTCATCTGGCATTCTCCCATCCCCCTTCCAGTACCTTTACCTCACCACTCTATCTTCTGGTGTTGCATCACCAGGTAAAACAGTTCCTTAACTCACTAGCTGAATCACAGATAATGATATACTCCTCTTTACTATCCCTCTTGTTTGCACCATACCTCCTTACCTTGTATGAAAACCAGTTTCTCACGGGATTTCAGGTCCCAAAAGGCCATACTATCACCCCAGCTGTAAATCCTCCCACCTTCAACCATACTTGACAGTACCAGGTCCTATCCAACATCTTGTTCAGTCTATCAACATCTCAACCCCAGGCACATTAGCTGTAGATCCAAACACTATCAAACTAATAAACAAATTCCTGAAGTTCATCACCAAGTAAAGACTTAACCTAATACTTGGTGGTGATATTCTCCCCAACCCTGGCCCACCCACTTCAGATACACATACCCCCTCTACTTGCAATCTAAGCTACAAGCCTACAATTAATAGGCCAACTAACTCTCTCCTAGCCTGTCATCTCAATATTAGAAGCATTAACAACAAAGTACATGAATTGCATGCACTTCTGGATGTCCACTCCCGTGAGATTCTCTGTTTATCCGAAACCTGGTTAAAACCTAACACTACAGACAATGAAGTGTTACCACCTGGGTACAACATACACAGGCTGGATCATGCTTCGAGGAAATGGGGGTGGGGTAGCTGTACTCTATAAATCTGAGATGAATGTCACCATATATGTAATACAACCATCAGATTAATAACTATGAGATTCTTGACATCAAATTGCAACTTAATAAAAATAAATGCATTAATATCATCTGTATGTACATACCCCTAGGCAACAATATATCTACACCTGAAGATATCCTACACTGGCTATCATGTCACTACCCTCAAGAAACTCTACTACTTGGAGACTTTAACATAGACTGGGGCACCTGTTCCTCAGAATCCCCAACCACCCATATTAACCTGCATGCATTTACATAAATCATATCCACCCCTACCAGGATAGGCAAACCCAACCAAAAAGAAAGCATACTTGACTGGGTACTAATAAATAGTCACCCCAAACTGTACACCTCTGGCACCCTCCCTGATGGCCTAAGCGATCATCTTCTCACATATGTAATTAAGCACAAAGCCATTAATTCCTAGCAACCCTTACTGAGAAACGTTAGAAACAATATAAACGTTGACCCTGCCAAATTCCAACAAGAACTAAACTCATGTAATTGGTCTATTATAAAACACCTCCCCTTAGAGGAAGCAGTAGCATACTTTAACAAATTCCTTGAGATCTTAGATTTGCATGCACCTGTTCGTTCAAAGAGAACAAAGGCAAAAACTGCACCATGGCTTTCTAAAGAGTCTAAACTCAAAATTACCCTTAGAAACAAAGCATGGGCTTTAGGGCGTTCTTCTAAAGACCCCCAAGATCACATTAAATACAGGCAATCCAGAAACGAAACTAAAAAATCAATTTTACAAAACAAAAAACAATACTACTGTAATTTACAGACAGTAAATCAAAATAACCCTCAGAAGTTTTGGGCAGGTTTAAATCTACTACATCCTGGACAAACAAACCCCAATCCCTGCTTATGCTACTGATAAAACCCCTGAAGATGTTTGACAGTTTTAGCCAATTCTTTACTAAGACAATTCAAGCCCTAGCTAGCCAACTACCTCCTAGTTCTCCTGGTCCTGAAAGTAGCACCCCTAGAAACCTACTCACATTCAGCTTCAAACCAGTCGCCACTTCACTTATCCGTACCTTGATCAAAAAATTAAAACCCACTACACTTCCTGCTGATCAACTCCCTGCAGAGTACCTACAAAAACAGCCGATGCTATTGCTTACCCAGTCTCAATACTAATCAATCGAACCATAGTAGAAGCTAAAATTCCCACCATCTGGAAAATATCCTATGTAATCCCACTTCACAAAGGAGGCAGCTCTACTGAATTCTCCAATTATAGGCCAATAGCTATACTCCCTCCACTTGCAAAGATTATGGAAAAATGTATTCATAAACAACTCATGCACCACCTAATACAGAATCACCTTATGGCAGACACTCAGCATGGCCTCCGTCCTCATCACAGCACTACTTCAGCCCTCCTAGCCTTTACCAACACCATAAACCATAACCGCAACAAAAATTATATATCCTCAGCCCTCTTCTTGGATCTTTCCAAGGCATTCGATATAGTTGATCACCAACTTTGAATCCACACCCTACAAACATTCTGTCTAGATACTAGAGCCCTTCAATGGTTTCAGTCCTACCTGAATGGTCGACAGCAGGCTGTACTCTGGCAGAACAAACTTTCTAACCTACTACCTAACACCCTTGGAGTACCACAAGGCTCTATACTAGGGCCCTTGCTGTTCTCCATCTTCATTAACGACCTTTATACTGTCGTCCCAAAAGTCAGCTGTATCCAATATGCTGATGACTCCACTCGGATTTACTCGGCCAAATCTCCAATAGAGTTATGGCCAGCTACCCAGACCACTTTTAATACAATAGAAAACTGGCTTTCTCAACGTTGTCTTTTCCCAAATCCCAAAAAACTAAAATGCTGTTATTTTCACCAACACATAGGTCTACCGCTTTCACCTTTACCATAAATTCAAATGATGGCACGATAATCTCCCC
>NC_056732.1:1681211019-1681218519 GCF_019279795.1 Protopterus annectens | reverse complement strand
CACAGGCTCCTTCGTCATCTTTTTGTTTTGGAAGTTCTATTTTAAATATATATATATATATATATATATATATATATATATATATATATCAAGAACAAACCCAAGAAGGAAGGAATGCAGTCTGTTGATAGATTGGTAAAACTCTACCACATGAAACAAGTAATTCCAAATGTAGAAATAGTATTTATTAACAATAAGATGTGAGCGCTTTCGCGGATGCTATATCCGCTTCATCAGACATAACCATACTGAATTCAAAGTTGCATTAAATACTCTAACAAACACTCTAAATCAATTAACTAATTAATCAATTAATTAAATCTAACAGCAATTCAAAGCTATGTGTTCAAGGCTGAAAATGTCTAAAAGAACGCATAGCAAACATAAATGCTGCAGTACTAATTCATAAAAACTCACAGATAAATGTAAAACATAACGTCTTAAAATAAGGCATGTACACTAACCACACGCCATACATATTTATTTAAAGCAACATATTAAAACTATCTTAGCTTTCTAGCCTTAAGATGAGGCTTCAAAGAAACACTGTCATTGAGGCCCCTGCCCCTATGTGCAGCTAGTCTAAAAATCCACCCAAGTTCTGCTTGTTCAGTCTGATTCACAATATCACCCAGCATATCCTCTGCTTGGACATGTAATATTTGAAATACAAATATATGGTCTACTCCCCTTTGTAAAGTGTGTCTGGCCAGGGCACTAGCAAGACAATAGGCATGGTCCCTGATTTGTTCTCTAAGGGTCCTATTTGTCTTGCCCACATAGAAACAGAAACAAATCAAAGAGTGTGCCACATAAACTACATTTTTGGTGTTACAAGTGCTGTTGCTACACAATTCCCATAGATGCCCAGTGTCCGGATGCTTAAAAAAGCGTGACTCATCTATGAAGTCCACATTTCTTGGTCCCCCAAAAGCTCCTAGGATTCATAGGAACGAGACTCATACCCAAATTGTTGTAACAAAGAGTTTAAGGCATTTCATATTCTTATAAACAAATGTAGGAGAGTCACCTACTATATTCCTGACTCTCTCATCAACCATGAGTATGTTCCAATTAGACATTATAGCCTCATCTTAAGGCTAGAAAGCTAAGATAGTTTTAACATGTTGCTTTAAATAAATATGTATGGCGTGTGGTTAGTATACATGCCTTATTCTAGGATGTTATGTTTTACATTTATCTGAGTTTTTATGAGTTACTACTGCTGCATTTATGTTTGCTATGCATTCTTTTAGACATTTTCAGCTTTGAATTGCTGTTAGATTTAATTAATTGATTAATTAGTTAATTGATTTAGAGTGTTTGTTAGAGTATTTAATGCAACTTTGAATTCAGTATGGTTATGTCTGATGAAGCGGATATAGCATCGGCGAAAGCGCTCACATCTTATTGTTAATACTATTTCTACATTTGGAATTACTTGTTTCATGTGGTGGAGTTTTACCAATCTATCAACAGACTGCATTCCTTCCTTCTTGATTTTGTTCTTTATACTATGCTCTGGATTTTTGGCTTTTTTTGAATATATATATATATATATATATATATATATATATATATATATATATATATATATATATAAATAAATAAATAAAATACACACATATATATGGGTGTGTGTATATATATATATATATATATATATATATATATATATATATATATATATATATATATATATATATCTATATCTCTCATCATCATCATCATCATCATCTTTCGGCTTTTCCCATTAGGGGTCGCCACAGCGGATAATCTCTTACCATTTCTTACTATCCTCTGCATCTTGCTCTGTCACATCAACTGAATGCATGTCCTCTCTCATCACGTCCATAAACCTTATCTTAGGCCTTCCTCTTTTCCTCTTACCTGGCAGCTCCATCCTTAGCATCCTTTTTCCCAATATACCAATCATCCCTCCTCAGCACATGTCCAAACCAACGCAATCTCGTCTCTCTTGCTTGGTCTCCAAACTGTCCAACATGAGCTGACCCTCTAATATTCCGATTCCTAATCCTATCCATCCTAGTCACACCAAGTGCAATCTTAACATCTTTAACTCTGCCACATCCAGCTCCGACTCCTGCCTTTTTGTCAATGCCACTGTCTCCAACCCATATAACATAGCTGGTCTCACTACCCTCTTGTAGACCTTCCCTTTCACTCTTACTGGTACCCGTCTGTCACAAATCACTCCTGACACTCTTCTCCACCCATTCCACCCTGCCTGTACTCTCTTCTTCACCCCTCTTCCACATTCACCATTACTCTGAACTGTTGATCCCAAGTACTTAAAACTCTTCCACCTTTACCAACTCTACTCCCTGCATCTTCACCATTCCTCTACCCTCCCTCTCATTTACACACATATATTCTGTCTTACCCCTGCTGACCTTCATTCCTCTGCTCTCTAGAGCACATCTCCACCTCTCCAGAGCCTCCTCAACCAGATTCCTACTCTCACTACAGATCACTCCATGGGGCCTCCTGTCTGATCTCACTACAGATCACTCCATGGGGCCTCCTGTCTGATCTCATCTGTCAACTTGTCCATCGCCACTGCAAATAAGAAATGGACTCAGAGCCGATCCTTGATGTAATCCCACCTCCACCTTAAACAGATCTGTCACTCCCACTGCAGTCCTCACCACTGTCACACTACCCTTGTACATATCCTGTACCACTCTTACATACTTCTCTGCCACTCCCGACTTCCTCATACAATACCACAACTCTTCTCTAGGCACCCTGTCATATGCTTTCTCCAAGTCTACAAAGACACAATGCAACTCCTTCTGACCTTCTCTGTATTTCTCCAATAACACTCTCAGACCAAACATTGCATCTGTAGTGCTCTTTCCTGGCATGAAACCATACTGCTGATCACTAATCATCACCTCCCTTCTTAACCTAGCTTCTACTACTCTTTCCCATAACTTCAAGCTGTGACTGATCATTTCTATCCCTCTGTAGTTAATGCAGCTCTGCACATCACCCTTATTCTTAAAGATAGGTACCAAAACACTTCTCCACTCCTCAGGCATCCTCTGACTTTCCAAAATTTCATTAAACAATCTAGTTAAAAATTCCACTGCCATTTCTCCTAAGCACCTCCATGCTTCCATTGGTATGTCATCTGGGCCAACAGCCTTTCCATTCTTCATCCTCTTCATAGCCGTCCTTACTTCCTCCTTGCTAATTTGTTTCATTTCCTGATTCACTATCCCCACATCATCCAACCTTCTCTCTCTCTCATTCTCTTCATTCATCAGCCTCTCAAAATATTCTTTCCATCTACTCAACACACTCTACTATCTTGTGAGTAGCTTTCCCTCACTATCCTTTATCACCCTTACTTGCTCCACACCTTTCCCAGCTCTGTCCCTCTGTCTAGCCAATTGGTACAGGTCCTTTTCTCCCTCTTTAGTGTCCAACCTCTCATACAACTCTCCATATGCCTTATCCTTAGCTTTCGCCACGTCTCTCTTTGCCATGCGCCTCATCTCCTTATACTCATGTCTACATTCTTCATTTCTTTGACAATCCCACATCTTCTTCTCTAGCCTCTTCCTCTGTATACTCTCCTGTACTTCCTCATTCCACCACCAGGTCTCCTTGTCCTCCTTCCTCTGTCCAGATGTCACACCAAGCACCTTTCTAGCAGTCTCCTTTACTAGTTCTGCTGTAGTTACCCAGCTATTCAATAACTAACTCTTCCCTAAACTCCACTTCACAATCACCCTTTTTTAACTTCCACCATTTAATCCTTGGCACTGCTTTCACACTCCTCCTCCTCTTCTTGATCACCAACGTCATCCTACAGACCACCATTCCACACTGCTTAACTACACTTTCCCATGCCACCACTTTACAGTCTCCAATCTCCTTCAGACTGGCCCTCCTACATAGGATATAATCCACCTGTGTGCATCTTCCTCCACTCTTGTACGTCACCCTATGCTCCTCCTTCTTAAAATACATATTCACCACAGCCATGTCCATCCTTTTCACAAAATCCACAATCATCTGAACTTCTGCATTCCTCTCCTTAACACCATACCTACCCATCACTTCCTCATCCCCTCTGTTCGCTTCACAAATATACCCATTAAAGTCCACTCCAATCACTAGTCTCCCACCCTTGGATACACTCACCACAACTTCATCCAACTCACTCCAAAATTTCTCTCTCATCCATCGCACACCCAACTTGTGGAGCATATACACTAACATTCATCATTAAACCATCAATTTCGAGCTTCATAAACATCACTCTGTCAGACACTCTCTTCACGTCTAAAACACTCTTGGCATATTGTTCTTTAGTATAACCCGTACCCCCATTTCTCCTGCCATCCCCACCATGATAGAACAATTTGAACCAGTTTCCTAAACACCTGGCCTTACTTCCCTTCCATCTGGTCTCTTGCACGCACAATATATCAACCTTCCTTCTCTCCATCATATCAGCTAGCTCTCTTCATATACCAGTCAAAATGCCAACATTCAAAGTTCCTACCCTCACTGCTATACTCCTAACCTTCCTCCTTTCTTCCTGCCTTTGGACATGCCTTCGCCCTCCTCTTCTCCTTCGGCCAACAGTAGCCCAATTTCCACCAGCACCCTGTTGGCTAACAGTATTGGTGGCGGTCGTTAACCCGGGCCTCGACCGATCCGGTATGGAAATATGAAATTTTTGCACCATAAGTGATGTATTAGTGGACTGGAGTTCCACAGTGGCGACCCCTAACCGGGAAAAGCCGAAAGATACAAACATATATATATATATATATATATATATATATATATATATATATATATATTAACCGAAAGACTGACTTTAGAATATAATAACTATATAACAAGCAACTTCACTTATTAATTCAATGGATGGAAGAAACACTCACGGAGACCAAACTGTTACTTAGTGCTTTCGTCCGTTTATTGTTAATTGAACTTCATCAGAGTAAATGTTGAAGGAATGTTACAGAAATATTTTTTATATTTTTTTTATATGTTTTCTATGCTTTTTGTAAACCAACCCTCTGATACGAGTGTTGCTTGTTTGCCACAGACGTGACTGGCCAACCTATTTCTGGCAGAAACGGGCTCTTACGGACCTATTACCTGTCCCTGTACTACAACGCAGAGATTGGTCCCCTCCATCGACATGGGACCAGAAGATAGGATGTGACTCCTAGGTCGACCATTGGTGGCTCCTCCAGACTTGAGCCCTCCCATTGGATAGTGAGCTATACATAAGAATGGTTCTTGAAAACCAAAGTACGGGACTAGCAAAAGCGCGGCAAGTGCAATAGAAACACTGAAGTGACAATATTTCGTGTAAAGACATTTTTTCCAAATAAGTTTGGTGGCTTTGTTAGTATTTGTATGTGCATATATATATATTTTTTGACCTCGTGGACGAAGAATACTGTGCTCAGCCTGAGCAACTACACTGTGCTAACAGCATGAATATACAGATCTTCTTGAGAATAGTTCCCCGCAATGTTATAGTTTTTTAATTGCAAACTTTTTGTACTTGTATTTTTATTTCTATATGAGGAGTATGACAAATCAGCACTGGCTTGCCATCTAGTCTAATAACATCAACAGTCTCCCCCTGATAATACTGTACGACAGTACCCATCCTAATATGACAACACAGCAATAGATTACTCTTTGTGTATTAAAAAATCTAATGTATCCATGAAATTCTCATAGGGCACTATACCTAAGCCCCATTTACACCATCTTTAAGTAGCAAACTTAGAGGCTTGAAATACCAGTCGGGGCTTAGCAATCGTGCCCCCATCCTCACGCTGTTGATATACAATTGCAACACAGTTTGACCAGACCACTTTGGTCCCTTACCTGTGTAGATTTACATTTTGCACTTCACATGGGATTTCTGGCTCTGTACCATGTGGTGTATATAAATAAGTGCTTTAACATTTCTGTAACATTCCTCCAACATTTACTCTGATGAAATTCGATTAACAATAAACGGACGAAAGCGCTAAGTAACAGTTCGGTCTCCATGAGGGTTTCTTCCATCCAATGAATTAATAAGTGAAGTTGCTTGTTTTATATATATATATATATATATATATATATATATATATATATATATATATATATATATATCTATATATATATATATATATATATCTATATATTCATATATACATAAGTTGTCTATATATACATATATATATATATTAAGCATAAGGTTATATATTGTTGCTATATATATATATATCTATACCTATAGATATGTATATATACATATAGATATATATATATATATATATATATATATATATATATATATATATGTATATATACATACACACACACACACACACACACACACACACACAAGCAAACGTGTATATATATATATATATATATATATATATATATATATATATATATAGATCCATATGACTTGGTCGACAGTTCATATGATCGACAGTTCATTTGATCGACAAGATTTTGAGTGGGGCTTCGCCCCCACACCTTCAACTATATATATATCAACCCAAGGTCACACAACATTGGGAAGGGGCAAATGCTTGTCGTTTAATCAAAATGAACTGGCTCGACTAAATAAAACAGTCGCATCATATGAACTGCTCTACTGTCATATGGACCCATATATATATATATATGTATACACACACACATACATACACACACACACACACACACACACACACACATATATATATGGGTCTATATGACTTGATCGACAAGTCAAGAACGATATTCACAACCCAACACCTAAAATCACCGTACAACTGACATAATCGAAATCGCATTATCACTGATATTCATAATTTTCGACAACGGCAGTCACTTAATTAAATGCACATAACCACCGCATAAAAAGTTCCCTACACGTAATTTACTAAAACCATGGTAGTCGGGATACGTAAATGCAAACTCTGTTGCAGACATTCCAATAAACATGGATTATATATTCATATATAATTATGCATTATTATATTATTACAATCATTATATCATATACACACATACATATATATTTATATACACACACACACATATATATATATATATATATATATATATATATATATATATATATATATATATACATCCTTCTAAGTTGGGAACTGCTGATTGAGGCCTCAGTGTCTTAATTCTGGTTTAAGCACTTCGCTTCAGGCCAGTTATTTTACATTAAGAGTGTTCGTGGTCTGCACTCTTGTGGGAGGAGAGGCTGGACTCTGCCCTTCTGAGCTGGGAATTTCTGGTTAAAGGCCTATAGCGCCTGCATATTTGAACTGTTTCTTACTGAAATTGGTACACCTTGTTTGCTGTTTGTATGCTTGCTGTTTGTTTGCTTGTTATTTCCCTGAAACGCTAATTCCACCTAAAACGCGGCTTTTCAGCGCTTCTGTGGATCCCTAGTGATATATGCATTGCTTACTGTACTTATTTTCCTGTTTT
>NC_056732.1:1681121475-1681210519 GCF_019279795.1 Protopterus annectens | reverse complement strand
GCTTTTGCCTAGGACACACAGTGGAGTGTGTGAACACTTTGGAGGACAGAAAGCTGTATATGTCACTGAGGAAGCAGTGAAATCTCTGTCATTACAGCAGAGCCAGGGTGAGGGTACCCATAACAGTCCAGTTGTGGCATGTGATTAAGGTACATCTGTTATGTAACAGTGCCAATGAGAGAGTAGAAGGTGAGATATAGGTAGGCTATATGAATACGTGCAGTGTGTCCCTACCTACAGGCCTTTGACTTGCTAACATGGGTAGCAGTTAATTCAGTAGCAGCAACCTGCTTCGGTGAAAATTGCATGACTTGGTCATTATTTGCTGTAATCCCAAGAATGTAACTGAAGTGCAAAGCACTGGATTCAAACTCAGGACTGTGGGTGGCAAAATGTACTGTATGCAAGGCATTTAACAGACAATGCTACAGAGTCACTGCTGCAGTAGGTGTATTTTCAAGGTATATGAGCATGCATACCATCTCTGACACCATAATTGCATTAGAATGTGTTTTCTGATGAGTAAGAGTTCTGACACTGAAATGTCTATCATAATCTTTTAGCCTCAGTCTTTAATGACTTGCCAGTAGTTTAGCAGACGCATATGTTTTTGTGAAAACTGTGCCAAAACTAGGGGGTAACTGTGGACATTCTTCAACAGTCGGTATAGTTGACAGCTATACCAGCTCTCCCAGGTCTCACATATATCCGTTATTGTTCATTTGGCTGTGTACTGGTGCAGTGTCTGCATCACAGTCCCATGTACACTGCCAATTTCTCCATTATATGTACTTGCAGTGTGTTAGTGGCAATCAGGATATGTTGGTGGAAACACCTGTTTCAATTCAGAGCTGAGTGGCCTAGTGGGCACACTGTGCTATAGTTGACAGGGGCCCAGGTTTGAGACGTGGCAGGGGTGATTATTTTGTAAATGTATAACACTGTCAGAAACACATAAGAAGATTAAGGCACTTTTAAGCAATTTTAAGTGGGTTTGAGTGGTGCACCATGCCACCTAATCCCACGCTAATTCTAAAAAAAGAAAAGAAAAAAGGGGTGATAGGAAAGTTGTGAATTGGGGGCAAGCAGGAGGAAAAACATACTGAAAGGCAGGTAGGCATGTGCAGGACAGGTGTAGGAAAAGACCATAACTCTCCATATCTTTTACAGCCACTGCTGTGCAGGTTGTACAGAATTTGGAATCTGAAGCCTCACACCCCAGAAAGAGGGGTGAGGGCATCACAACTGTGTTCATCAATTCATGTAATATTTCATTGTGCCCAGTGGATGTGAGTGTAAAATGGAGAGCTATGTATTGGGCGATTCTTTTTTTGTGGAACAGGTGCTTTTTTTTTTTTAAGGAGACAGTGGAATGTTGGAGAAGGGATATATGTACATGTGGGGAGGTAAGTTGGGTAGGAGAAGTTGCATTTGCAGACAGACAAGACATCATATGGGGCAGTGTGTGACAAATGAGGGGGTAAACACCTTGGATGGGGATGGTGTTGTGGAATCAGAGATCTATGTGCCCCCAGATGGCAGCAGTGTGACTGAGATCCCCATCCATTGGCATCAACCTGTTCCTTCACTAACCTGAAGGTGGCTGTGCTGGAGGCTGGGAACCAGGGCCACCTTGCCTCTCCAGGTTGGGCAGTCTGCCCTCAGTCCAGTGCACCATCACCAGTAGCTGATCCTGGGTGACAACCCCCCCTCTGTCCCCCCTCCCAGGGGGGACAGGCCCCATCCCCTGAGACAGTTCCACCCATACGTGATGCAGGGCCAGCACAGGGGGGACCACTGGCTTGGGTCCCAGACATGCTGACACCCAGTGCCACCACCAGCTGAGGTTGGGTAGGTGGATCTCCATAGGTTCATAGGTTCATAGATTAGTACTAAGCTAACTGCCCTTGTGAGCCATTTTAAGCTTAGCCAATTATCCCTTGTGAGACTCAAACCCTGCACCTTGTGTTTGTAAGGCAAACACCTTAACCATTAGGCCACCTTCCAGGAAATGCCCTACTCATTCAAGCTGTGGTGTTGAGGTATTTCAATGTGTATAGGTTAGTAATGAACATAACATTTAGTTAGTTATAACAGCATGCCAGAACATTGCAAATAACCCAGTAATATAACATTGCATAGTATATGGAACACAACAATAAGTGAGATAACAGTCAGTATAGTAAAAGCATGTCAGTAACAGTTATGGCATAAGGCCAACAACATAGGTAATTCAACATGTTATGTTGGTATGCAACCATTGTACTACATAACAATAATAAAACATAAGGCCCAACATAACATTTAGAGAACATTTGTTAATAGTTAACCATAACCAATGTATAGCAATAATAAATAATGATGAAGATAAGGGGTGGGGCAAGAGATAAAGGCAGTCCATTAGTACCAATATAGGCTATATAGTTTGCAACAGTACTGTTAAAATCTCTGCAGGTCTGCCCTTCCTTTATGTATAACAGTGCCCTATAGCTGCTGTAGCATGTTCTTACCTCTCAAGCTATTTGCATTGGGCTGTATGGGCCAAGTTGTAACACTTACAGTTACACAACTACAGAGGACTATTACATGTCAGGTGGACCTATATGACTACCAAGGTGTACTGTGGACTGATGTAGTGTAACTGTGCTATTGACATAATCATGTCGATGATAGATCTGTGACAGAGGGATTAGGCAACAGTGATTGCAGTCCATGACAGCATGACACTTGAGAGACATATATCATGTACAGTAAAGAGATTAAATAACTATCATGCCAGCCTTGGCAAACATTCACAGACACAACAGGCATACAGCCATGCAATGATTACACATTTTATTTATTGTATTATCTTTTATTAGTATTGTATTTTTTGCCTTTATTTTCTAATGTGTTATCACATTCTTAATCAATGCTCTTAACAGTCTTTTACTTCTGAACACACAAATTAGTAACCCATAATAAAGGCTACTGCACCCATTTACCTGTAATTCCTGTGGGGAGAACATCTGTTAATACATAACTAATTCAGTAATATTTATTAGTACTTGTCACTGGATGTGAACCCTGGTCTGTGTGTAACAAAATGTACATCAGACACATAATTTAACAAACTGAGCTACTAAGGCACTGCTCACTGTTAACTGCCTGATATTTGCCTAGAGCTCACCTGGAAACAAAATATGACCTGGTAATAGTAGTACAGTTTTATACAAGACTGCAGTGACAGTTGAATTCATGCATGACAGAGATACTAGGTAAACTGTACATTAATACATATAATGCAGGTATACACAATAAACTCTTAGTGAGTGGAAATATCTGTGATGTATACAAACCATATTGGAGTATTGTGTTGGCTACCTGACCCATATACAATTGCAGATAGTATATTTGCTGTCAACAGCTATTACAGTTTCATACTTGCCTGCAGCACCCTACCTCAGAGCAGGAATGCATATAGCTGAAATGCAACGGTTAACACAAGGCAATCCTGATATACACAATATACCTTGGGTGTTCCTGGTATTGCTTCAGATGTTAATGCAGACAAAATTTCATAATGCATATATCTTGTAGTACAGCTCTAAATCTACAGTTTTGCATAACACCCATTCTTAGCTAACCTTCAGTCAGTTAGTGGTATTCTTTATGTTTTTATTTTAGAACAGATGTCATACTTGATTTCATGAACAGCAGCCCTACTTACACACATATTGCGCAACACAACTTTATTAGGGGTACCTTCATGCAGTTAGTGTCATATTTTTGAGTCATTATTAAACCTTTGGGATAATGCGGGTGTTGCAATACAGCTGTAATTCCACAATTATTGTAGCAGAAACTTTATTTCATTAACATTATCAGGTTTAATGTTTTAATCTTTATTGCACTATACTTTGCAGTAGATAGTTATTGCAATACAGACTTACGTCTACATTCATTGCATTACACAAATCTGTACAGTATGCAGTTATTGGCAGTGACTGAATTACTCTATCTTGTGTATTTGACTATAAATTGCAAATTAATATGTACTCACTACACTCATGGTGCAACCTGGCCAGGTACCCTGCATGGGCCTCTAGATTTCAAGCCCTCTCCTCTGAGCTGTAGGGAGAGAAGCACACCATTATGCATACCTGATATCACACAATCAGATTAGGTATTGGTAAAACAATGCTAGCAGTACTTACAAACTTGTGGGGCATTCCCATCACAAACATCCTGAACCCAGATGTCCAGAAGTCCCCCTTCCACCACTTCAGATTGTCATAATGTTGACAGACCTGCTCACCTATGTGGGGGATGCCAGTTGAACTAATGAGATTGTAAGCCAGATGTTCCTTGTACTCCGAACTCTGATCCCTGGTACTGGCCCTGCAGCAGCTGGAAGTCATGGTATTTCACAAAGAGTCCAACCATGTCCCTGGACTCCAGAATGCCTGACCGCTGCACCCAGAAGCGAGTTCCCTCTACAACACTTTCCATAGTTCCTCCCTGGTTCAACCTCCAACAGGTTATGCTGTATTTCCACCTGTTGCACTTAAATAAGCCTGTTTTCCTGCTCTTACACACCATTGGGCCATTTTTAAAAATGCAGCACATCACTTGGTGCCACACAAACTAGCTCAGCTGAGCTGAGCAGTGCTTAAACTGCTAATGCTTAGCAATGTTTAGCAGTGTGCAAACCAGCTTAGCTGAACCAAGCAATGATTTGAGTGGCAAATGCTTAGCAGTGCTTCACACTGCTTAGCAATGTGAAAACCAGCTAAGCAGTACTAAAACATTCCTTGTTTAGGCAGTGCTTGGCAAGGCTTACCTGTGCTTAGCAGAGCTTAGCTGAGTGCAGCAATGCAGAATTTAAAAATACTTCTCATAATTTGCATTTGCAAAATAAATGCTTAACAATCTGTCTGTGTATTCAAACCCTGTACATACTGCATAGAAGACTGTCACTCTAACCATTTGGTTACATAACATGTAGAATTCTGTTATCCTTTTACATAAACCTTTCAACTATGTTTAAGCACCGCTGAGCATCACGGCACACATTACAATCCCACTCAGCTATGCTTAAATTTGACCTTTGCATTCATAATTAAATGTATCCGGTTTCTATTTTTAGATGTCTGGGATGTGTCAATTGCTGCACACTGTGCCACACCACACAAACATGACAAAAAAAACACTTTAAAAATATATTTAATACATATGCATACATTGATATCCGCCACTTTGACAGTGCAGAGGGTGCATTACTCATCTTCAGACACAGTAATATACTTCCTACACTGATTCAATAACCGTGTTATACAGCTCTCCCTCAGTAACTTGCCTTCATTAATATGCATGACGCACTACCAATGGGGTACCACATACAAAGCCATGGTACCTTCTGTGCAGGCTTTACATTTAAATCTGGGGAATATGTCCTCATTCCAGGTATGTATACTGTTACTGCAGTACTACAGGACAGGGGAAAGTGTGCACAGAGCATAACAGATGCTGTAAGAAAAGGAACACACGTGCCATACTCCATCAATAGTGCAGTGCATGTTGTGAGTTCCACATACACTCTGTCTGTGACAGCAATGTGGGCATAGGCATGTATCAATGGAGACTGTACATATATGTGTTCAAATAGTAACATATGGGCACCAAAAAGGCAACATTGGAGGCATATAAAGGTCTTAATAATAAACATCTGCATATGTTTTGTCATTGGAAAGAAACAGCATTGTCTGTAATACTCCCAGTGGGCATGAATGCAGCATAGATGTTTGTGAAAGGAAAGGTCATATGTTACAACTGCAAAAAAGATTATATCATTTTGTAGACCACTTACATGTCTATATGTGGGAAAAGTTGTCAAATGTGCTGCACAAATTATGTGCACAAAAGGAAAAGCATGATTGCAATATGGACTACTGTGCACAAATATATGCTAATACAATAAATCCTCACCTTAAAGTGTGGCATGTCCATGCTGGCAACATCACACAAGGGGAACATAAAAAAAGACTATACTTACAGTCTGGAGCCACCTCCTTGGTTGGGTCAAACTTTATTTATTATTTGCTTACCAGGAAAGTCCAACTTGGAACAAAGCCAATTTTCAGCAGAGGCCCAGGGAGAAATGCTCCAGATGTATGTCTTTGAAATGTGGGAAGAAAATGGAGCACCCATAGGGAACCCACATGAATGCAGGGAGGACATGCAGACTCTGCACAGAAGGCACTCCAGCCAAGAACCGAACCAGAGAACCTCTTGCTATGAGGTGACAATGCTACCACTGCACCACTGCACCAACCTACAGTAGCATCACTGTACCATCCTACTTCATATATCATCCCATTTGTGATCTCTCGGAAGGAGTCACTCATGGCCTAGGTCATGATTTTGAAAAAGTTTCCTATCAGGTCTTGTATCTGGCTCCAGAAGACATCTGTAACCACATACCAAATCTAATCACTCATTTCATCCCTGGGTTATGGAGGTTGTTGTCACTGATCATTGATGTGCTGCAAAAGTTATTTATTTTATTTTTATTTTTATTTTACATTTGTTGACCGGGCTAGTCTAACTGGATACATGTCCATTTTCAGTAGAGGCCCGGGGAGAAAAGCTCCACTTTAAACTAAATAAATCAAGACAAACAAAAGTCCATGCAATATATATAGTACATAGACATGCCACATTTTACATGCTACAAAGTAGTTATTCCTGAAATGCCTTGTCCTTTATCATCACAGTCATCTAATGTCCCCTCCCTATCCCCAGTCATGATACCCCCAACCTGTTGTGTCCCTCATCACCCCTGTCTCCTGTCTTATTTGTTTGCATCTGCTTCATCACCTAGTCTACTTACCTGACCCTGACATATCTACATCCCTTACCCAACATTCCTTTCTTACTGAAGTTAAAATACAAAAATGATCACCTGTACCATATTCATCCAATATTCTATCCATGTTCATTTTACACTGTTGAAGAAGTGGATAGCTATGGTTCTTTCCTAATTCCCTCTTGTATATTCTTATATTGCTTCCCCTTTGTTCTTCCTCCTGTTTTCCCCCATTTAACCACTTTCCTATCTACCCCATTTTCACACCTTTAATTTGGTCAAAAATAAAATCACACAAAATACCCATAGAAGAAATACCCCCTAATGAAGCCCTTCACTTTTTGTCATCTGCTTTTGTGTGGAGTTTGACATCAAGCAACACTGGCAAGCAATGGTGAATGGCTGTTCACATCCTATGGCATGGTACGTTTACCTCCATGCAATGCTGCATAAAGTCACTGCACTAAGGAAACATACAGTTAAAGCAGAATAAAGGCACTCATATTAAAAATTTCATATACATCTATTTCGACTGCTAAATGTATAAATGTGCAAATCCATATATGAACTGTTGACATAAATCAATTGAGTAGTGTTTGTATTTATACAGTACTTTACTATAGTCAGTCCATCTCACATGTGCAGAAATTATCCCATGTAATTATTTAATTACATTATCGATACATATGTAAAAAATAGATTGAGCTGGAGTTGAACCCTGTATCATCTGTGTCCAAAATAAGAGCTCCTTGCTGTTAGATCTGCTGCAAAAGAGACAGCTAGGCAGCAGGTGTTTTTCTTCCACTCATTACTGTTCAAAGTGCTGACTGCCATGCCTCTCTGCTTAGTGTGTTTGAGCAGAGGAAAGTGAACCAATAGAACTCTCATAACTTTCTCAGTGAAACAGACACCCATGTTTGCTCATTGCTTAAGTATGTGCAAATGGGGAAAGCATATAAATACTTTGTTAATGTTAAAGAATTTATGACACAACATTTCCAATATGAACACCATATTATCTGTTACTTGTGTCTACCATAGCCAGTGTGGATAAGTACTATTTTATTTACTTTTGTATTAAGACCTACCTTTAGCTATGAGGTTTCAGATTGTTTGTTTTGTTTTATGGATAAGTTTTTCACAAATTCAAGTAGGAGTCCTTAAATGTGTATCTTGCATGCACAAACACTTTGCCATTGATCTCACAAACCAGATGCTCGGTGGTGTGCTATGGAAAGTGCTTATTAGCATGTAGTAGTTATGTTTATTGCCTATTTAGTCTTCATCCCATTAAACTCCATGTAAAAACACAACCAAAGTGAAGGCACGATTTACTGAATGAACACATATTTACACTGAGTCATGTGTTACCTGCACCCATGTACTTGAAACTTGGTATGTCAGTTCTAGTTCACAAATGTCCACTACACTGCAGAAATAAATAGCAAAACTGCATTGTTAAATACCATGTACACCTTTATAATGACAATAGGCATTCAGAGTGTCTTCTACACATATTAATATGGACAGCAATTTTTCACAAATATGAGCACATGTACATACACAGTTACATCCATGTTGATCACAAGGAATGTGCGTGTCTTTATATGACAATGCATGCATAACATACTAGGAAACGGCCGCATATGTCTCAGTTCTGCTACATGCATTCCTGATAGCTGTTTGCATCTAGTTTAACAAGCTATTTGTTAAGGTATACCTGCACATTGGAAACACAACAGAAAACACTACATCTACACTTTACACACCACTCTCATAACAGGGTATGTTACCCACATCATATAATGATGATGGCATCATCTATAAAGACCACTATGACAAGGCAAAACCATACTTCAGGGGTGCTGCAGTCATTAACAACTGTGTTTTGCAGATCGGAATAAAATACTTACAAGTCCCATGCAGGCCTCAGAACATCTTTTCTCAAACAGCCAGTGAGGATGTAATCCACTAGAAATTCTCCAGCAGCATTATAAAAGTCAGACGTGCTGTGGTGCCCGTGTTAAGCACTGAGTTCTCTAGTTGGTGTACCTAGTTAGGTAGGGTTTCTAATCTTACTGCAGGCAACTGGTCTGTGTGTGTCTCTAGTCAAAGAAGCATAGGTTTGTATCCTACTGTCATCTAGTCTCATGGAGTATGAATATTTTGATAGTTGTACATGGCTACCCATCCATTTCATACAGGCCTTCCAACATTGTCTCTCAAACATGCAATAATGAAGTTGCCCACTATAATTGTCTATCACCATTGTATAAGTCAGACATGTGCAATGAATCCTGCATTAAGTACTGAGTTCTATAAGTGGTGTACCTAGTTAGGCTGGGGTTCTACTCTCACTGTGGTCAACTGATGTGTGTGTGGGTTTCTGTTCAGTTGGTTCATATTCAAGAGACTGTTTTAGATCAGCATGAGGCACTCCTACTACCATCTTCTTTTCACAATAATTTATTATTTATTTATTTATTTTGCATTTGTTAACCGGGTTGGTTCAGCTGGGTAAGAATTTACCCTTTTTCAGTGGAGACCCGAGGGGAAAAGCCCCATACATACACTGCTGATGTCATCAGCTATAAAGTGCTGCCTGACATTCTAAACTCTATACTTCTGCTGTGGCACTGGTGTTAAGTACTGTGCTCTGAATATAGTTAGGTAGGGGTTCTGCTCTCACTGTGGTCAATTGATGTGTTTTCGTTCAGTTGCTTCACATTCAAAAATATACTTTCTTCTTGAGTGTTTAATTACAGCATTTTGTATGTAAATATGTTTTTCATCTTGAGTGTTAGCTTCTGTTATTTGTATGTTGGAGCTTTTCTTCCCGGGTCTCCACTGAAAAAGGGCCTTGTGCCCAGTTGGACTTACCCAGTAAACAAATTTAATAAATAAATAAATAAATTCAAGAGACCATTTTATAACAGCATGTGAGACACTCCTACTACCATCTTCTCCTCAAAAACATACACTGCTGACATTATCAGCTGTAAAGTGCTGTCTGACACTCTGAAAGTCTGACCTAGTGGTGTGGTGCTAATGTTAACTCCTGTGCTCTGGATATAGTTAGGTAGGAGTCCTAAATCTCACTGCAGCCAACTGGTTTGTGTGTGCATTCATCAACCAATATGGTGACAATTTTAGAATGGCATGTCAGTCCACAGCTGTGTCAGACACACCTCTGAACATGTTCTTGTAACACACACACTGATGATGTCATCCTGTATAACATGCTCCCTGACAGCATTAAAGTCAAACTTGTGCTGTGGCTGTAATATTAAGTACTGTGTTCTCAAACATTTTGACCTAGTTATTTAGGAGTTCTAATCTGACAGCAAGCAATTTGAGTTTATATAGTATCAAATATTGGTTTTCAGACAATTGTACAACAAGATGTGACTCCACATCTATGTCCGACACTCTTCCCAACATGTTCTTCTCAACATAGGTTCATAGGTTCATAGATTAGTACTAGGCTAACTGCCATTGCGAGCCATTTTAAGCCTAGCCAATTATCCCTTGTGAGACTCAAACCCTGCACCTTGTGTTTATAAGGCAAACACCTTAACTATTAGGCCGCCCTCCTAACTCCTAACATACAATGATGATATCATATTCCATAAAATGCAACGTGACAGTGTTAAAGTGAGATGTGTGGTGGTGCTGGTGTTACATTGTATGGAAGTTATCTTCTATACCTACACAGGTGTAATGATCAAATCAGACCAAGTCAACTGATGTGTTAGTGGCTGGTGGTACATTACGGTCATTATATGATCTTGTGAATCGCTATTCATTTCACTACCACTTAGGAGAACCTTTAACATAGCCCCATGCAGCCACCATCCTCTTTTTGTCCTCTGACCATATCACATCCCTCCTGCAGAGGAGTGGTGGATGTTCTCATGTCAAATATGCATCCACACATCATGAAGCAGAGTCCTTCCATGACCCTCTGCAAGCCATCTGAAGACCACTGCATGTCTGATTGTTAATTCTGTCATGGGATAGTACACATCACATATGGACAGTGACATTATGTACTGCAATCAAAACAACACACACACACACACACACACACCCAGTCTTACTACCTTCCATCATATAGGTGTATAGAGTTTGTTTTAAATGGTAAAATAATGGCTAAGAATTTATGTGATGCTATCTGTTAGCTTACTAATGTCCTATGACCCTTGGAACATTTCACATGTTAGTGTTGCTGTCATCGACATGTGCTATGTTGAGGTATGGATGTATGGTAGGCCTATAAGAGGGTATTACAATCTGTGATGTGAGGTAAGTTATCGATGGCTACTGCCGACATTTGATTTCATATTCCTTCCATAACAGCTGTAGTAAAATGCCTCCTAAGAACCACTGACCTAGGATGATACTGTGTATATTGTTGGCTTAGTAAGGCATGTGTTTTTGTAGTACAGCAGATCAACATTCTACCCAGGTCTCATTCAACCATCGCAGTGACATTTGCAGTATGGCACATGCATGCATGTGTATTCTTACCATCAGTTAATGCTCTGTGACATACATCAGTATAGAGTCATACTGATTACATGTTTCATCCACATGTTGTGATATGCACAAAAATATCATATGTTTTGAATCAATTGCAACCTTGTGGAAGTCATTGTAAGTGCAATTGTGTTGATATCCCCCAGGATTATTGAGGTGGTCACCAGCACCATTGTGAGACTATCAGCATTTAAGTCAGTGACTTCTCTGCATTAGCAATGTGTCCTTATATGGTATCAAGCCAATGAAATACAGCTTTCTGATGAAAAACATATAGGAATATGTTGTGCAATTGATGTAATTACATGACAATGGTGGAGTTGTATGACTGTGTTAATAGTATCACACTGTGGCATGTGATGCATAACCAATGGTGTATCTGGAGGCATTGTAACAAACCAGTTATTTAAATAAATGTGAAATGTTAATGGGAATACAGAACTAAATGCAGAGCTGTTTGTGGATCCCACCAGCCATACTCAAATGGAGAAAATAGACAATCTGCCAGCAGACAGTTTGTCTCATACTTCACCCCACCATCACAAGTGGCCAACAGCCAAAGTATATATGCAAAGAATACTCTCAGTTTACCTTCTCAGGACAGTAGCTCATCTATGCATTCTCTATGGCTAATAACACTGAATCAATGGTCCCTGACAACATCCTAGGTTGTCTATAGCGTGACTTAAGACCTGATTAACAGACACAGTTGGATCCTCACTTAAACACAGCATCTGGATAGCCTGTGCTCTTGTAAAAGGGTATACAGCAGCAGTCATCCATCTATGGGGGAGGACATCACATGATGCATGGATTTATAGATCCATTATCCTGACTCTCCTCTTTTGTAAGGCAGACCAATGAGTCATCATGGACCATATCAAAAAGGACACAGGTAATCTCATGACTGTGTACCAAACCTATGTTTGACCTGTTAAGGCTACATCATGTCTGTTAAATCTATTTGATGGCTTCAAGAAGGTCACCAGGGGCATGCATGAGGAAAACATTATCATCCTGCCTGACCTGGCCAAGGCATCTGATGCAAATCCACACTCAGGTATTACAGAGAAAATGTGTCAAGTGGACATAAGCTCCTACATCACCAAGTGGATAGATAAATGGATCACATACAGGACACATTATGTCAAAGTGTGTAAAGTCACCTCTGTCTAGACTCCAGTGACCAGGTCCATACCTCAGGAACCTGTACTAGGCCTTTCCTGTTCATTATTTAAGCTTCAGATGCCAAGACAAACTTAAAAATCCTGTATCTAACCAATTTTGTGGACAACTGCAAATTGTGGACAATCATTGAATCTAAGACTTGTATTGGCATAATGCAGACAGTATTAATACCGGTCTATATTACCAGAGAGAAACCCCTTTTGAGTGAATACCAAAACACCAACATGAATTGCACGAACCACGAGAATACCGAATGCACTAAACCGCAAAATATTAAATCTTGAACTGTCATAGTCGACCAACCCCACCACCAGCTACATACTACCTACCCAAACAAAATAAATAAATCACATACATACACTAACCAAACCCTACTTCTAACCCTAAAGTAAAGTACCAAAACCCTACTTCTAACCCTACACTAAACCCCACATACACAGCTATCTATACACTATCCTTAACCCCTCCCTAACCCTAAGGTCCGTAACTACCGCACACTTCCCCTACGAAAATATACAGAAACAAAATAAATAATTCACATACATACATTTACCAAAACCCTACTCCTAACCCTACATTAAATCTTACATACATTAACTATCTATGCAGTTACCTTAACCCACACCCTAACCCTAAGGTCCGTAACTATCGCACACTTACCTTATGGAGCTATACCACAGACGGGCCAACCATGGTAATTCGACATTTCCAAATTCATGGTTTTGGATGTTTGCTATAATGCCGGTTACTGCAAACCGTGTCAACATTTACGGATTTGCTTAAACGGACTTTCGTTCTCGTAATAGGGGACCTATTAATACACACAAAGGATTGCTGCCAGAACCATGGAGACACACTAGATGAACACAAATTCATGTCAGGATTATTCCCTTTAGAAAAGCACAATGCACAAGCTAATTACAATATAGGTAGCACATCCCTATATACAAACAAAGTGGTATAAGTCCTGTGTACTCAGGTAGATATTATGCAGAACTTCCACAAGCATGTGCCCACAGTGGTGAATAAGCCCTTGTATGTATCACAACTCCTAAATATGCACACGATGTCCACATCAAAGGGTATTATAGTCCTATTGTTCTCAGCCCTCATCACAGCAATACTTGAGTACAATACACCATTTTGCACGTAGCTCCAAACACATATTCCAGGGGTGATTTACTCAAGTATATCACTTTTGTCACAGTGAGATACCACACATCTTTTTGGCATTACCAGTCTATTCCTTTTTTGCACGGCCATTAGGAATTTACATTGCAGAACTCCCTTCAAGGTGTTAGACAAGATGCATTTGTGCTGTGTTCCTGTGATGCACCCAGAAGATGCATACCTCACTGACAACACTGATGGCATGGATTATAGTTCCACGGGTGTGGATTGTGGCCCATATATGCCATACTAACCTGTCATCTAGCCAGGACTGATCTTAATTTAATCTACAGGCATGAGAGTGTCCCTTTTAACACCTCCGAAAGATGGTAATTACTGAGGAAGGTGTGCTTGATTCCCCTTTAGATTACTGACAAATCCTGACAGTTGTACAAGAGTGTTCATGCAGAACATGTATACTCACTCACAATCACATATATTATGTCAATAACACAGAAGACTGGTGTTATTGTTCTGATATTGTCCATGATTGTGCATGCTTCTGTCTACTGTTGTCCACTGCTGCTCGGTATCCTGCTTGGCTGAGACCTGTGCTGACATTACATTCATTTTCAAACAACTCATTTTGCATGTATTCACAATATGCACATAACCCACAGTGTACATACAGTCCTTGATAAATGGTCCACTCCAATGATCATGTCAGGGTGCTTATATCACAACCTATCATCTCCATTGACATGTGACCTTATGTGACTGTCACATAATATACAATAACTATGTGATGATATGACTATACCTGCACAAGAGGTGTAAACAGCAGTACGTACTGTATCATGTAGACATGTGATTATTGTTTATGCTATAACTCTCTTGTCTTTGTGGTGTACATATACTGACATGCCTTTATCTGCTCCACATTACCATGTTTCACTTGTCCTCTTCCCTTGGGTTTATTCCATGTGTGTGGCTCTTTTTAATACACACACTTTCCAAGAATAATTATTTATAATGCAGTCTATGTACCCTTAATGATCCCCACAACACTTTATTTCAGTATGCCTAAAACAGGTTTGCACAGTACTCTGCACTGACTACACTTTCCTATAATGTGTTAGAACTTTATGCATTGCCTTATATTAAAAACCCTGGTAGCCATTGTGGGTGTCCATGCAATCAATCAGAACTAGTTGCCCATGGGTAAGCATGTCTACAGGTGTTCATGCCACTTTACACAGTAAAAACTCAAACAAACTTCAGCAAAAACTAGACGAAACTCAGCAAGTAGAGTACAGGAATAATCCAAACACCGAAATGAATTAACTAGTTTAATAAAGCGCTTTTTGTTACCTCCCAATGGGGTAACTTCTTCAAATTACATTCTCACAAAAAGCGAGATCATTATATAATAACACAAATAGTCACATGGTCAATCTGAGTGGTGCATTGATTCACTGGTTGTAAAACTAATAACATAAAAAAGTACTTATTAATAAAATCCATTAAAGATACCATTTAAATCACAACATATAAAAATATCTATATAAACATAAAAATGAAACACATGGTCACAGTGATTAAACATGTTTACACTAATTCTGAGCTTGCAAAAATTATAATTATGATAAAATTATACAATTCATATAATACACAGTCTAAGATCAAATCTATTGCTATATAAAGTACAAATTTAGTGTTGTATATATAAAATATTAAGTATTAAGTATAAGAATACTATTAAGTCGCTATCTTATCAAACTTTTTAGTTTAAGGAGACATGAAATATTACAATGGTCATTAAGTCCTGGTTCAGTAAAGGCATTAAGCCCTATTTACCAACCTAATTCACATTCTTCCAATAATAGGTTCAACGGACCACCTCGTATATTATATTGAATTTGGTCTATTGCATTAAACATGAAACTATGTCCTGCATGTATAGCAGTATGTATAGCAAGGGCATTTTCCATTTTACTAGTTCCCATTGCATAAGTGTGCTCATAGATTCTATCTCAGAGACGTCGCTTCGTTTTACCGATGTAGTATGCTTGACATGAGCAACACATAGCAGTGTAAACTATCATTTTTGAATTACAGTTTAAGTTGTATTTAATTTGATACTTCCTACCATTAACTATAAAAGTTCTACCTGTATTAATAAACTTACACGTTACAGCAACCGCAGGTAGACATTTCAATATTCCTATGAACACTCTTATGTCTATGAAGTTCCAGTAAACTCTTCAAGTTTGTTCCTCTCCTAAAGATAATATTAGGAACAAAATGTAGTTTATCCAAAAGTGTTTTATCATGTTTAATAAGCTCCCAATTTTTGTGTAGGATAGTCTTAATTAACACACAGTCACAACTAAATGTAGTGACAAAGCTTAATTCTTATACTTAATATTTTATATATACAACACTAAATTTGTACTTCATATAGCAATAGATTTGATCTTAGACTGTGTATTATATGAATTGTATAATTTTATCATAATTATAATTTTTGCAAGCTCAGAATTAGTGTAAACATATTTAATCGCTGTGACCACATGTTTCATTCTTCTGTTTATATAGATATTTTTATGTGTTGTGATTTAAATGGTATCTTTAATGGATTTTATTAATAAGTACTTTTTTATGTTATTAGTTTTACAACCAGTGAATCAATGCACCATGCAGATTGACCATGTGACTCTTTGCGTTATTATATAATGATCTTGCTTTTTGTGAGAATGTAATCTGAAGAAGTTACCCCATTGGGAGGTGACGAAAAGTGCTTTATTATACTAATTAATTCATTTTGGTGTTTGGATTATTCCTGTAGTCTACTTGCTGCTTTACACAGTACCCTGGCCATTAAATCATGCTTGTATTCATGTAAAAATGATGTGCAGTACATATATACAACTAGCACTACTGCTCATTGTGCAAACGTAAACTCCATGTACGCTTCACGCTAAACCTATGTGGAGTTTATTGCATCCACGGGCATGAATTTAAGCATGCATTCATATGTATTGTTTCCCTTGACAGTCCTGATATCTATCAGTCGCTCTGTCTATATATCTATCTATCCATATACGATTATATTTCTTTATTTTGCTGATGAACTTTTATCAACATGAAATACGTCAGTGATGTGTGTTGTCAACATACAAAACCACTGAAATAAGGTGAATGCAAATAAAACAACTATGTTTCAGTTTCTGATCAACTAAAACAACCAGAAACTTTGCTTTTTTGTGAGGGGGCTCTGCCCCAAACCGCCTCTAATTAAATATACAAACTCACCAGTCACACAACAATGATGAAAAAAGATAACTCCAATTCAGAAATTATAGTACAGTTGAACTAATGCAGTTTAATTGTATTACAACTTGACTATTGCAAACACCAATGAAATTTACCAGAAATCATACCAAGCAACAAATGAGTGCTGTGACCAAATCAAATATGGACGAATGTAGGTTCATAGGTAGGTACTAGGCTATTAGCCCTAGGGCCTATACAAGCCTAGCCAAAAAAGTACCCTGGCTTTCTCCACCCAAGAAAATTATTTTCCTGTGCCCCTGTCGAGCAGAGCCACAGAAGTGATCCATGGGGTGAATTTCCTATTTCCCATCCAATCATCAAGATTTTTCATGAAGAGTGCTAATGAGGAGCTCCATTTGACATAGATAGGTATATATATATATATATATATATATATATATATATATATATATATATATACATATATATATATATATATATATATATATATATATATATATATATATATATATATATACATATATATATATACCTATTTTTTTTTTTTTACTCAGGGGTAAGCCCCTCAGCACCCCAACACTCCTTGCATATTATATGTATATAAGCTGACACAATAGCAGAGTAAGGGCAAATTCCCAAACCTCTGTACTCCATGATCTTGCATGGAAAGCAACTAAATGCTGAAAAAAAGTCTGCAAGAGCACTTACTCTTACACAATACAACCTTTATAAATTACATCTAGATATATATGTATATAGTTTATACAGGAATAAATGTGCATTCACACATTGTATTTTGTGAGATGCAGATGCATGATAACTTAACCTCAGTTTGTAACTCATTATGCAACTAATAATTACTCGTGAATATTTCTGGTTTAGGTTGGAATGCTTAGTTATTTGTGGCCTATACAGAGTAAGGTGATTATACACATTCAAAATCTTATCACTGCATCTGTTCACATTATTGAGAATTGTGAAAATAAAACTATATATACAAATAGACAAAGTGTAAGATGTGAACTAAATGTAAATGATTTAAAAAAAGGACTGAGTATTAAACCCACATACTCATAGCTGTCAATCTAAAAGCTGAGAGGATCTGCAAGTTGAGCTAACTTTGAAGTTGGCTTACATGCAGCCTCTTTCACATTACTATGTGTAGTAGGAAAAGCATGCTACAATTACAGCTCTGTTCCGGGAGAGAATGACATAAAATGACACAAGGGGACTACATCTATATATATCTATATCTATATAGAGAGAGATGTCTGTCTCTCTCTCTCTCTCTCTCTCTCTGCCTGTCTGTATATAAATATATATATATATATATATATATATATATATATATATATATAGACACACACACACACACACACACACACACACACACACACACACACACACACAGTGGCCACAGTGCTGCAGCAGTTAGCATTGTCACCTCACAGCAAGAGGTTCTCTAGCTTGATTCTTGGCTGGAGTGCCTTCTGTGTGGAGTCTGCATGTCCTCCCTGCAGTCACATGGGTTCCCTCCAGGTGCTCCATTTCCTCCCACATTCCAAAGAAATACAGTAGGTGGATTGGATTCACAAAATTGGCTGTAGGTGAGAGTGTGTGTGCAAGTGTGTGGTACGAATGAACTACTGCAGAAAGGCTAGCCACCTGATGGGGTAAATCTTGGCTTGCGATGATTGTCACTATGGAAATGACACCGTGACCCCATGTGCAAAATGGGAAAAGGAGATGAGGATGGATGGATGGCTATAAAGAGAGAGAGAGATATGTAGGTACATATTTTATACAGAAATAACTATGTATGCATACTGGTTCCGTGAGATGCAGATGTCAATAGGTTCATAGATGATTAGTTAGCTAATGACCCAAGGGGGGCCTTCTTAAACCTAGCCATGCTTCCCAACTGTATCTGGAAAATTGTGATACCCCAGGATTATTTTAAGGGGTATATTTAGGCTTGAGCATGGGTGGTCAGGCATTTACAGGTTGCCTTCATGGTTACATTTCTGATTTTTCATCCACAGGTCCAAGTTACAGTTGAATTGTGTTAGAGAACAACTCTGCTTTACATGGATTGGAAACCTGTACCAGAGCAGGGTAGTCTTTTGAAAACATACCTGTTCCTCCAGCATATTCTGCTCATGACGCTGATGAGGTTTAGGTTCCTAGCTTGGGAAATGTTAATGCTATTTGTTTTGCAGTTGTGCAACAGGTCCATCAAAGTAGGAACAGGGAATCCTTTGTAGGCCAGGCACAGATTGCCTTCCAACTGTCTGTTTGAAGCCAGAAACAGGGAAAGTGCTTTCAGAAAGTCTATGTAGGACATGTTGTTTACACCCTGCATTCTTTGTGTGAGGAATCTTTGTGGATGCTCCAGTTGTTACATATGCCTGGTCAGGTACATACCAAATGGGGAGCTGTACTCAGTGATTAATCAGGTATCTTTGCCTGCATGTGAAATATAACTCTGTTGTTAAGTGTACTTTTGAGAATATGTACTAATGATCACTTCCACTATGCAGGTCCATCCCATCATGGCAGGACAACAGGAACATCAGATACATGTTTGTCTATTTTGCTATGGATGATTGTAGTGCTATACATGAGGCATGTTGATGCATGCGTTATTGCTAAACACATGCATTATATTTTCATGTGTATTGCAAAGTGCCATCAAGACATCTGCAGCAGGAAATAGAACCTGCAAAGGACATGTTTGGTAAATGTGCCTGTATAAACTACTTTAGTATGCTGTTACAAGTAGCTGTGACTATGCCTGCTACTGACACTGACTGTTATGTAGGGGCAGTACACCACCCACAGACCCTCCAACCAGGTAAGTGCATATTTACACTCATGTTGCTTATGCTTTAGCATATATTATATGATGTTTGAGCATATCTGTCTATCCGTGCATATGCATCTTGTTTTTTTTTTCTTTTACATTTTTGTGTTGGCTGCTCCTCTACTTCCTGCTTCCTCTGCAAGCCTGCCCACTGATCCTGAGGCAGGATGCGATGTGGCACCTAGACACTGTACAGCCAATAACACACAGGACAATTTTGTTAAGCCCGGGTGGGGTCAATCCTGTGGCTCAGGGTAAAAACCACAGATAAGAAGATAGTTCACCCAACCAGTCTGCAGGTGGTGGAGCATCCGATATTGGTCAAAATGATGATCTTAAGCAACTGTCCCCAGGTGAATCTGACAGTGGTAATGACACAGTCCCACAATAGACAAATAATGTCCATAGGACAGACCATGGGCTATTGGCTGAGATATATGTTCATGTACTGAAGGACGAACCAGGGACCCAAAATGTCTCAAATTCCACGAAAACTTTATTTACGATTCTCTCTTGAAGTGCAATAGTTTTACATACACTTTTCGTTGCAGTAAAATACTGCTAACTTCATCAGAAGACAAAAAACACATATTAACAATACAGGCCACTTATATAGCAGCCCACAACAAATTCCTAAACAATTAATCAATCAACTCATTAGGCAAAATCGGCTTCCCACAACTTTGGACAATCCATATTTAGAAACTGTGTACTGAATATTTTAAACATGTACTTTTTCATTAACGTATCCAGTAATATTGAAATATATTTTCAAAGAAAATATTAATATTATTAAAAAATGTTAAACACTACTTGAATCCAACAAGGTAAACAACGGAACTAACCAGAATTTTTATATATATTATAAAATAGTATATTATAGAATAAAAGTATTCCCATCCTCACATTAGGTCATGTTACTCTAACTTTTGTACAGAAACGACACCAACGCTATTGTATTAAAAATTCGATATAACATATACTTGTTACATGTTATATATCAGGCGCTAAAATGTAAACCAACCTAAATGAGATAAGATAAAACAAATAAACCTTATAAAACCTTAATAGAAAAATATCAATATGTATGTTAATCTATTACTTTATTATAAAATAGTTCTAAATAAATATTTATAGAATATATATAAAATATGTACTGTTAGAAATATTTAATATTTAATAGTAAAAGTAGTACATACTAAAACAAATAAAACTATAAATGTATAATATAGATGTTTAAATTTTAGTGTCTAAATGAACCTACAAAGTCCATATTAAAATTCGTATATTTCACAAATTACCTCTCCAAATTCTTGAGCCTTAAAATACATTTGATAGAAGACATTTCATTAATAACAGGAAATTGGTTTGCATTAGTTTTTAGTTTTTAATTTGTGAAATATACGAATTTTAATTTTAATATGGACTTTGTAGGTTCATTTAGGAATTTTTAATACAATAGCGTTGGTGTCGTTTCTGTACAAAAGTTAGAGTAACATGACCTAATGTGAGGATGGGAATACTTTTATTCTATAATATACTATTTTATAATATATATAAAAATTCTGGTTAGTTCCGTTGTTTACCTTGTTGGATTCAAGTAGTGTTTAACATTTTTTAATAATATTAATATTTTCTTTGAAAATATATTTCAATATTACTGGATACGTTAATGAAAAAGTACATGTTTAAAATATTTAGTACACAGCTTCTAAATATGGATCGTCCAAAGTTGTGGGAAGCCGATTTTGCCTAATGAGTTGATTGATTAATTGTTTAGGAATTTGTTGTGGGCTGCTATATAAGTGGCCTGTATTGTTAATATGTGTTTTTTGTCTTCTGATGAAGTTAGCAATATTTTACTGCAACGAAAAGTGTATGTAAAACTATCGCACTTCAAGAGAGAATCGTAAATAAAGTTTTTGTGGAATTCGAGACATTTTGGGTCCCTGGTTCGTTCTTCAGTAGTTTGTTTTTGTTGGACTTGTGTTTTATATATGGACATGTGTCTAAAGGTGTATGCTTGCTCTTACAGGCACATGATCATTCTCAACACCTTCATTGCAATGGACTCCATGTACTTGCTCAAGGCACTCACCATGTAGCACAGCAGTTCCATCTGTTATATGAAGTTCAGGAGTGCAGGCATGGAGAAGTCATCCCAACACTGACTGCACAGTGAGAGAGTGTGGTATATGTTGTGTTCTCTGTTGAGAACCTTGTCACAGAAGTGACTGAGCAATGCCACAATACAAACTGGGCAATATGTGCCGTGACCCATATTATCAAAATTCCACAAGTTGGGAGATGGAGACAACTTCCTGCATGTCCCACACATGGCCTTCATACATCACTGTCTGTGCTACATCATACACATACAGCTGTTGTGGGTTGCCACAACCAGACCACAGCTGGCACATCTCATCTTACCACATGTGCCACTGAACAGACCCATAGTGTTTCCCAACATAGACATGACACTGTGACACCCATGTCCTGGCCCAGCTATTAAGGAGCATCAATCCTCACCACTAACACCAGCGAAGGGCATCTCATATAGGAGGAAAGGATAACAAATACACACAGTAAAGTGCAATTTCCAGTAAGAGCACAGAGAGATCACAGTCAGTCCGGGGCTGGTTGCTCCCTTGCTCTCCGGGTCCCCAATAAGACTCCCCACTGGCACAGCTATAGGATCCAGATCTCAGCCTAGTGGGCAAGCTAAAAACTACAGCACCCTCTCTGTCCTACCACTGCTTCATGTTCCTGCCCAAGTAGCTCACACACACACACACACACACACACACACACACACACACACACACACACACACACACACACACACACGCATGGCAATTAGGACAGCAGTGTTGGTGTTCTCATCTATGTTACTGTTACAGTGACAGTTACCCAAATGTGTGTGTCTTGTGTCATACTGATGCTCTGGCAATGATGACCACTGTGTTGACCACAAAATATAGTATGTTAGTGTTTTTCACATCTGATGTAACAGGATTTATATTGTTATATGAGTTACATAACAGAACATAAAACATTAGTTCCATAATGTACATCTGTTCACATGTGTACTGGGATGCGCAATGCTGAAGTTGTGATAGATATCACTTTTTTACAGCTGCTTCTATGTAAAATACCTCTTCATACTTGTGTTACAACAGAATTTGTTGATATCTGCAACATATCTACTGTCGGGTAAGCTGTGTATTAGTACAATTGCACCATTTCAATAATGTATATCAACATTGTTTGCACACATACACCAGATAATATACCTATGTTACCATTTCACATATTATTGTTAATAATGCCATTGCATATACTGTACTACACATTGAAGATGCATTTTACATTTGCAAATTCCATTCTTCTATACTTTACAGTACACGTTACATTTGTGGGCACATCCATGCATGATTACATATCTGCTTCTGTCCTGGTCTTAGTAATTCTCTGATAATTGTTCCATATCTGCTGTTACATGCATGTCAACTGTGTCTTGGCATACTACTCTGTACATGTGTAGTTTCAGATGTGAATCATATGTATGTTACAGAGAGTCCTATTTACTGTAATATTACAGGCCATGGCAGCCTTGTTTGGTATAATTTATATGTCCTTTGTCAGACCTGTAGCATTAATGGCACATATTTCCCTGTTGTTAGTATTAAAACTACAGTATGCATGATAGGGTTGTGTGAGATACAAAAAGATATTCTTGTCTCATGTCCATTATGCATATGACTCACATATTCTGCAACTCTATGAACAGCTTCTTCTGATACGCTACTTCCCCTATGCATACACTGACAGGCAGACACATGCACACATTACTGTGCTTCATACGCATGCTCAGTAGACCTATGCAGACTAAAACCCTGACCATTAACTGTTTTAGTGGTATGCACAGCATGCATCTCATACACATACATGTATGGCTGAAGTTGGCATTGTACTTGGCCTAGAGTGTGTGTGCATGTGTGTGTGGGTTGGAGTGTGCACGTGTGTGTGTGTTTGTGTGTGTGTTTGAGTGCACACACGTGTGTTTGCGTGTGTGTGTATGTGTGTGTGCACGTGTGTGTTTTGAGTGCACAAACGTGTGTGTGTGTGTGTGTGTGTGTGTGTGTGTGTGTGTGTGTGTGTGTGTGTGTCTGTGTGTGTGTGTGTGTGTGTGTGTGTGTGTGTGTGTGTGTGTGTGTGTGTGTGTGTGTGTGTGTGTGTGTGTGTGGTTCCTGCATCCCATAGTAGTTATGGTGTAAAGGAAGGAACTGATTGTAGTAAACAGGAGCATCATCATATGAACTATGTTTCATGGTTATGATCCTTGGATTTCATGTTTTGTTGAATGTTGGCACTGTGTTTAGTATTTAGCCATGAATAAACTAGACAGCATCTAGTAAAATAGTTTAATAATATTCTGACTATGAATGCATGTTAATTTAGCTTGCTTTTTGCAAGCCTGACAACAGCTTGTCTGGCATTTACTGTAGCTGAGTAAGGATGTGAAATGTTAATGGCCAACTTCCTGTAGTATAAGGTTTGATTCATTCAACTTTCATCTGTCTTTGTTCTTTGGTGTGATTCTGACCAAGTCACTTCACTAGACAGTGTTCCTGGACTGTTCCTGAAAAGGTATACTTGTAAAAAGTATACCTGTGTCTGGTGGGTTATCCCTGGCTGATAGCAAATACATTACACATTTGTCTTTGGACTTCTTGCACCCATTACATAGCCATTAATTAGTGCTACCTTACATGCTATTTTCCTGAGAATCCCAGTAGGTCTCTTACAGTTTCATGGTTTGCCCGATGCATTTTTAACACATGAGAGTTTTAAGGGAAGAGAAGTTTACTGTTGCTCATGCAAAGTCTGTTTTCAATGTTAAATATTTTGTTTCTTTAGCAAATGGCTGTAAATGTTTTTGCTGTCAAATTTGTGTTAAGATTTAAATTAAATTCAAATCTCTTATCAATGCAAAAGAGGTATAACTTGCTGATGTTCATCGTGCTTCACTGTTGCAGTCATTACTGTAGGGTTCTTCCTGCTGGCAGCAACCCTCGACCGGCCAGAGTCCCAAAGTCTGGGTCCAACATCGGCTGATGTCGCTCCTTCCCTGACATCAGTGCGCCAGGGGTATAAAGGCCTCAGCCGACGCTATTTTCCCCAGTCTTTCTTGCCATGCGGTGCCCATAGTAAAACAGTTTGCAAGTGCCGGTTGGCCGACACCTGTTTACTTTTGGTGACTTTTGTATCGAAGACTTCATATTTTAAGCTAAGTACCCCATTGGGGAAACCTTTTTCTTGCTCCAGTCCGATGTCAGAAAAAGTTAATAACTGTATTTCTTGTGGGAAGCAAATACCTCATAAGGATTTTCACTCTTACTGTATACCTTGCCTAGGCCCTGACCACGATGTAGCTAATTGTAGGTTTTGTGCTAGATTTAACCAATGCACAATTAGACGTAGGTATGATTTTGCCTTCCATTATTTTGGAAAAAGATTTAATTACAATATGTCGTTGGATTCTTATCAGGCTACCAGAGTGCATAAGAGGTGCAAGGATAAAGACAGGCCTCCGAGGTCCAAATCAGATGACATTATTCAACCAGAGCCTGTTGCCGGTTCGTCGGTTGTCAGTGAGGTGCTTTCGCAGCCCCTGTCATCTGCCACTTTTGAACCGGTTGCCTGTACCGACTCCCACGAGGAGCCGATGGGGCCTTCAGAATTTCCAGGGAATGGACCTTCAGATAATGCTCCCTCAGATGGGTCTGGAGCCGCTGTGCAGGCACTGGCTTCTGAGGGAGTTTTCAGGCCTACACAGCTTCATGTAAAGATGGCTTCAGTTTTACAGTCAAAGACAAAGACTAAGGCTCCAGCAAAGACAAAGAAGCAAGCACAGGCCCCTTCTAATCAGGGCCCTAGACCTCAAAGACAGATGCTTAAAATGGCTGAAGACCTGTTAACTATGATCAGGGGTTCCCATCCCCCTCCTGACAAGAGACCTAGACTAGAGCCAGATTATGATTCCTCAGATCAAGTTTCAATTTCTTCTGCTTTTTCCTCTGAGCAGGATTATTCCTTCCCTCCTTATGAGGATTCTGATGCTGAAGAATCCCTTCCTTCAGCCTCTCCTCCTGAGGATTATTAATTTGGGGAAACTTTGCATGACATGAGAGAGCAGTTTCACTGGGAAGGGCAGGAATACTCTGAATCCAAGAAAAGGTTTAGGGATTTTCTTCTTCTCCCACAGCATAGACCCCTGGCTATTCCCCCTGTACTGGACATTGTGGATGATGTTTTTACAGAGGCATCTCTCTCTCCTGATTCCTTTCCTCCTGCTCCTGTCAAACCGGATAGGTATTATAGGGTTCCAGATTCTCACAAATTTCTTTTTAAGAACCCTTCAGCTGATCCAGAAAGTATCGCTCAGGGCCCTAAGGGTGTTAAAGCGGCCTCTGCTAAGAATCCTATTCCCTCTGACCGAGAGTCCCGAGCCTTGGAAAGATGGGGCAAAAAAGTTTATACTTCTGCTACATTGTCTATTAGAGCTTTGAATTGTAAATTTCATATGTTGAAATATCAGCAATACCTTTTGTCTGTGTTAAAACAAAAGATGTCTGCTGTTTCTGGTGGTGCAGAAAATAAGGAGTTACAGGATTTATTGCATGCTACTAAGCAGGTGGGTAAACATACCCTGCACTGTGGTTTTGATTCTTTGGATGCTTCTTGCAGAGCTGCAGCATCTGGCATAGTTATTAGAAGGCATGCTTGGTTAAAGGAGCAAAGTTTGCCGGATCAGGTTAAGGCAAAACTTTTAGATGCCCCTTTGCAGCACAATGTTTTGTTTGGGGCCAAAGCTGAGGAGGTATTAAAGAAAATGGAAGACAAAGCCAAATCTATGCAGACGGTTAAAGATTTTCTACAGGTACAATCCCCTAGATTTAGCAGGAACTGGCCAGCTAAACCTTGGTCCTTTCTGAGCTCAGACAGACCTCAGAGAGGCAGATACAGGTGTTCCAGAGGTAGAGGACAGGCACAGCCCCCTTTCAGAAATAAGCAGTGGAGTGCCCCCTCTCCCAAGGGAGGAGAAGATAGGTCGCAACCTTACAGGAAACAGTCATTATGACTCTCCCTTACTAGCTCCAGGGGCTCCCCTCCTGGATGCGCCTTTGGAAGGAAAAATCTTTCTTTTTATCACAATTGGAGCCGCATAACCCAAGACAAATGGGTTCTGGACATAGTTTCAAGGGGTTACAAGTTTCATTTCCATACCTTGCCAAAACCAAACGGATGGCCAGATCTGCCAAAGCATAAATGGGCAGAGGCACAACTGCAAGTTCAGTTCCTCATGGCTATGGGGGCCATAGGATTGGTACCAAATTCAGAAATGGGGCAAGGGTTTTATTCAAGACTTTTCCTGGTTCCCAGGAAGAAAAACACATGGAGACCAATCCTGGACCTTTCCATATTAAACACCTTCCTAGATATACCAAAATTCAGGATGCTCACTCTGCAGCAGCTGCTACCTATGCTGAGCAAGAACGCTTGGATGATGACTTTGGACTTGAAAGAAGCTTACCTGCATATTCCCATAAGGCAAGAGTGCAGATGGTACCTGAGATTCAAAGTGGTCTCGAAGGATTACCAGTTCTCTGTGCTGCCCTTTGGCTTATCTACTGCGCCCAGGGTCTTTACAAAGTGCCTGGCACCAGTAATGACATTTTGCAGACAGAAGGGAATTCAAATATACCCTTATCTGGACAATTGTCTCATTCAAGCGGACAACAAGGAGACTTTACTTCAGCATCTGGCTTTTGTGCAGCATCTTCACCGGTGTCTAGGGTTCACAGTGAACCTAAAGAAATCAAACCTGGTGCCTATACAACAGATTACTTTCCTGGGTGCTCTTCTGAGCACTACAACCCAGATGGCTTACTTGACACCACACAAAAAAGTGCAACTGGCTTCTTTCAAAAACCTAGCTTCAATGAGTCAGCTAACTGCAAGAAAAATTCTGCAGGCTTTGGGTTACATGGCATCCTGCATTCTGTTAATACCATATGCAAGACTGCATATGAGGAAGATACAGTGGTACCTCAAGAGTGTATGGTCTCAGCATTGCCACAGTTTGGAAACAGTGCTCACAATATTGCCTTGTCTCCAGCAGGATTTTCTTTTTTGTGCCGAGGCCTGTTTCCAGAACAAGGGGAAGCCTTTCTGTCCCACTCCAGCCAATCAAGTCATAACAACGGATGCTTCGGACTATGCATGGGGAGCCCACATGCAAGGGAGATGTTTTCAGGGTGCCTGGACAGAGGACCAAATGCACCTGCACATAAATTTGAAGGAGATGCTAGCTGTACAGAATGCCCTAACAGCCTTCAAGGATCTTATTCTACCAGGGCAATTACTGATAAAGACGGACAACACTACAGTGATGTGGTGCATAAACAAGCAGGGAGGCTCTCACTCTTACCCCCTGTGCAGATTGGCCATGACTCTGTAGAACACAGCACTGGCCAGCAAGGTAGACTTACAAGCTCAATTCCTGCCAGGAAAGGACAACACTCTGGCAGACAGTCTAAGCAGAAACCTTTCAGATCCACATGAATGGATGTTGGATGTTCGGATATTCAGGATGATAATGGAGGCATGGGGGTGCCCGGACATACATCTTTTTGCATCCCCCCAAAACCATCAACTTCAAACATTCTGCACAAGGACCTACCATAAACTAGCATGGAAAGTGGATGCCCTTGCATTCAGTTGGAAATGCCTCTCAGTATATGCTTTTCCTCCTTTGCCTCTTCTACCTCGGGTACTTCTGAAGATCAAACAGGACAGACTGCAAATGATTTTACTGGCTCCCAACTGGCCTCGGCAATTCTGGTATTCCACCCTGATGAACCTGGCTCAGGGTCCACCCTGGATTCTGCCACAAATTCCACATCTACTGTCTCAACAAGACGACCAGATACTGCATAGCCATGTCAAAACTCTGAATCTAGCAGCCTGGCGGATCCAGGGTCTTTAAGCAGCTCTACCCTTACCAAACAGGTAATGGACGTAATCCTTGAAGCTAGAAGGCCCACCACCAGGAAATCTTAAGTAAGCAGGTAAATGGAAAAGATTTTGCTCCTGGAATCAGGCCCAGGGTTTTTATTCTGCAGTTCCAAACATTCCTCTGATTTTACAATACCTAACAGAGATGTTACATAAGGGCCTATCTTTTTCATCTATCAAAATTCATGCCTCTGCTATTTCTGCACACTACAGTATGGATCCCCCAATTTTTTCTCATCCGTTACTTAAACAATATCTCAGAGGGGCAAAGAATATAAGGCCCCCTATAAGACCAGTTCCCACTTTGTCTCCTTTTGAACCTGCAGCTTCCACAGATTTAAAGTCCTTATCATGGAAAACTGCTTTTCTTTTAGCTATAACCTCTGCCAGAAGAGTTTTGGAATTACAAGCACTCATGGCTGTGGAACCCTTCCTTATTTTTCATCAGGACAGGGTGTCCCTGAGGACTAACCCCATCTTTATGCCTAAGGTGATTTTGAAAGTAGCCTTGAATCAGACTATTCATTTACCTACCTTTTATCCTAATCCTCAAAGTTAAGAGGAGAGAATTTTGCATTCTTTAGATATACACAGGCAGCTTCATTTTTACCTGGACAGGACCAAGATTTTCAGGAAATCTGACCAATTGTTTGTAGCTTATGCTTCTACTTCACAGGGGAGAGCAATCACTAAACAAACTATTTCTAAGTGGATTGCCCACTGCATCAAGTTCTGTTACTCTCATCATGGCAAACCAGTTCCTCTTAATGTTAGAACACATTCTACCAGAGCTACTGCTACTTCAGCAGCGTTTCTCAGTGGAGTTCCTACTAAGGAAATATTAGAAGCTGCAACTTGGAGTTTTGTGCATACTTTTTCTAAGCACTACAACCTCCCTCTCTATTCTAAATCTAGGGCAGGCTTTGCCTCTGCAGTCCTTCAGGGTTTTGTAGCCACCCTTTCTGTTCCTTCTCCAGCCACACTTTCTTAGCTTTGGGATTCAGCCCTACAGTAATGACTGCAACAGTGAACCACGATGAACATAGTACAGTTGTGTACTCTTACCATAAATGTAGATGTTCGAGTGTATTCAATGTTGCAGTCTGGGTTACCCTCCCTCCTATCCCCTCTTTTGTTGTTTTTTGAGTACTGTCTGTGTCTCCTTGGCACTACTGTTTCTCTGAGGTATTTTTGCTGGTGAAATTTAGGAATGTTCTAGTTCGATGTTTGCTTTTGCTTCTGACTAAGTTTTTGGCCTTTATTTTTTGGGCACCTGACATCTGGGGCAAGAAAAACTGGGGAAAATGGCGTTGGCTGAGGCCTTTATACCCCTGGCACACTGACATTAGGGAAGGAGTGACTTCAGCTGATATTGGACCCAGACTTTGGGACTCTGGCCGATCGAGGTCTGCTGCCAGCAGGAAGAACCCTACAGTAATGACTGCAACAGTGAACACACTCGAACATCTACATTTATGGTAAGAGTACACAACTGTACTTTCTTGAATTTGTGTTCTGAGATTCTTTTTTCCTCTTCTTACTTTGGCACAGATATCTTTATGCCATTCTTCTCTTTTGTTGTACTATTAGGTACCAACTTAATTTGTTATACCATAGCATTCTAACATTTCTTTCAAGCTACAAGCCTTGAGGACAACAAATTGAGTTTTTCCTCTGTATAGTGTATGTTACAAGGATATGTGAATAGGTAAATATGTTATTAGACTGTGTCTTTTATTGTTTTTCATAGGGAAAATAGGGAGATTGTCATTGATGTTTAGCAATGGATTGTGGGTGAATTGTTGTCATCATTCTATACTTTGCTTTTTTCAGAGGGGGGGGTCAGATTTCCTACATGTGTCCCATGAGCTTACTCCTTTTGTGTCCCAGCAAGAAAAGAAACCTGGAGCTACCACTGAGTGTAACGTTAATCAATGAGTGCCCATCTTGATCCTGCTCGGCTTATGTGCCACAATGTTTTGCCCTAAGGGAATGTATGTAGCCTGGCTGGACAAAGCGAAGTGAATTGCTAGATCCCAGGCTACCATAGGTAGTCCACAAAGGGGGTAGGACCTGGTTCTCCTTTGCTTGTTGACATACCATGTGATGAAGTGAGGTATTGCCAGCTATGCCAGGAGAAGCAGGGCAGTGGATGTGTAATATATGCCAGCATAGCTATCTGGAATTTTATAAATAATTACATGCTATATACACTGAACTGAGCAGAGGCGGGGCACTGACTACAACTCTGATCTGTGATATATAACAATAAGTATCCTGTTTTTTTTTTTTTTTTTTGCTTACATTTACTAGTTATTGTTTATTCTAGCCATTTAAAGCACTTTTTATTGTCTGATGCATATTTTTTACTGTATTTTATTGCTATAAACTAATCTGCACCGTTGTACAAAAATTGTCTGCCAGTTTTTTACCGTTGCATTGTTTGTAAAGCTTTTTGGCAAGTTTCACTATATGAAAGGTAGTAACTGGACATTTTCTCCATTTATTAAGCATCTGTTTGTTTTTTCTGATTTCCTGCAAAGAAGTGTATCATATAACTGATTTGTTTGCAGTTAAAAGCATTCTCTAGAGCCTCCTTGCTCCTTTATCTGTTTAAAACTTTCATTTAGTGGCTCACTGCTGTTTTTCTGCTGCCATAAACATTTCTGTAGTGTTTTCTGCCTAAATTATTGTAGCTAGTAGCTGTAGTATGGTTTCCCACCCTCGGTCCCTATTGGTGTCTTGTTCTTATACTTGGTAGCTTTGCAGTTGACTGCCACTACTGTAAATTTGACCTGGGACACTCCTCCCAGTCTAGTGTCATTAGCTCATTCTACCTAATACAGAGAAAAGATTTCAGAAGCCAACCTACTCAGTTTCTTACTCTGCACGAACCAAAATGAAAAGGTAAACTGGAGACCACAGATGAAGAATTAACTTAAAACACCAGTTTATTGCACCTCTAGCACTTCAGCAACCACTTTCAAGGAGTATAAAACATCACATAACTTACACAGTTTATATACCCTAATACATCTAACAATTAAACAAACAGCCTAACCCAATTAATCAATAAACATTAAAAAATACTTAATACTACTTTCTCATCAAATAAGAAGCCTCCAGTTACATTCCACATTCAGACCCTGAGGAAATAAAGTGTCATATTTCAAAATAAAAATACTTTCTTTATATAACAACTTCTTTTTATACAAATCATCATAAAATACACCCTTCATAATATGTTCTAAGATAGTGGCTTGTAACCCATTTGGGTTAGAATTGTGAACCAGCATAAAATGTTTAGCTACAGGGCTATCTTCTTTATTATTTATAATATACTGACATGCTCCTGCAGTCTAGTTTTAAACTTCCTTTTACTTTCTCCTATATATACAAGGTTACACAGACATTTCAACACATAAATAATACCTTCGGTATTACAGCTATATATATTTTTAACCTCAAATACATGGCTATTTATATACTTAAAAGCTGGAACAATATAATGACATACATTGCAATGACCACAGGGTGAAGTTCCTAGTTTCTGCATGGTCCTATATTGTAATGTCTCAGTGGGATATTTAAATTTATTATGTGAAAACACTATATGTAGAGATAAAATAAACTATTCTTTTCTCTTGATTTCTAACATCTAACTTATACCCCTTACTTCCATACTTATAAGTACCAACTTTATGCTCCTCATTAATAACCTTATCTATAGCTGTTTGAATAGTAGCTTCCCTATAGCCCCTCAATCTAAACATCTCACTAGTCACACTAATTTCTTTAAAGAAATCCATGTCAGTATTACATAGCCATCAAAGTCTCATACATTCCCCATAGGGCAAGGAGACCAAAGTATGAACTGGATGACAGCTAGTCCCCATCAAATACTGATTACTATCAGCAAATTTTCTATGCACAGACGTATGTAAGATATTACTGTCCTCCAAAATCAGATGTATGTCTAAAAAAGTTATATCTTTACCCACCTGTATGCCGTCAAAGGAAAGTCCAAATCTATTAGTTTGCATAACTTCTATAAACTGACCAACATAAGATATCCCACCTTTACAAATAAAAACAAGATCATTTATAAAACGAAAATAACTAACTACATAATTTTAAAAAAATCTATATGATATAACCATTCTAACTCATACAAACCCATCATCAGGTTGGCATACATGGGGGCAAAAGATGCCCCCATGGCAGTGCCCTTGATTTGTCTGTATAATTGTTCATCAAACATAAAAAAATACTATTCAAACAAAATTCCAATATTTCAATAATATAATACGTTACTGGACTATCACCCCCCAAAAAATTGACTGCTTTTAGTCCAAACTGACACTGTATGTTAGTATACAAACTAACAACATCAACACTTATAAAAAACATATCTGCACTCCATTGTACTTTAGATAATTTTTCCAAAAAATCAAAACTATCCCTAATATAACTAGGTAACTTTATTACATAAGGGAATAAATATTCATGCAAAAATTTTCCAATATTAGATAAAAAATATTTTTGAGCAGCTACAATAGGCCTACCAGGTGGGTCAACCCCACTTTTATGAATTTTTGGAAGACAGTAAAATAAAGCCAACTCACTGTCATCAGTATTAAAATTTTTATCTTTGTCATTTTGTGAAAAATATTTTAACCTTACTCCCTTAGATATAAGGGTGTCAAAGTCATTCATAGCCTTAATATATTCATTTGTATTACTCTTAACATAAGTATTGATATCATCTAAATGTGTCATACACATTTTATTGAACAACATTCATCACCACTATCTTACCACCTTTATCAGATGGTTTAATAATAAGATGTTCATCATTCGCTAATGCCTGCAGTTCCCTCCATTCCTTTTTATTCAAGTTATGTACCAACTTATGCTTATACTGCATAAAATCACAAAAAGCATTTTCTACAGCAAAATTCAACATTTGAGAAAAACATTTTATATGTTCATGTTGGTATGGAGGAATAAAATCACTTTTGCTCATTATTTTATCAGCTTTTAACAAACTATAGGCATTATAATCACTTGCACAGTCAAAGCATTCCTCAGGGTCAGATACACAAGAATAAAAACTGTTCTCTAAACTATCAGATTCTAACCAACTACCATCACCTTCTTTATACTGGTTATTGACAAAAAAATATATTAAATGTATCTTCCTACACAGTCTAAAAATATCACACTTTAATTCATGTAACCAAGGCAGCACTGTGGGTATATATTTAAGACCATCATTCAAAACATTCATCTGATCTACAGATAAAGACACACCAGAAATATTATGAACAATAGAAATTTTCTTACACTCAGATGCAGCAGCTACATGGATTATTTCACCCACATCTTTGTAAACAGAAGACCCAGAACTGGCAAGAATATCTTGCACAACATTATTTACAGTCACACTAATACCATTTGATTCTCTTGTTATCATTGAAACTGTGTCCTTCTTGATTGTTAAAGTTCCCAGACTGAAATCTTCCTCTCTTCCACTCACTTTGCTCTCTCTCTGCTCTTCCCGAAACTGCTGGTTCCCTCTCCGAAAATCTGAGGTTAATCTAGCTGGATTTTGAGCTACTGGTAACGCTGGAAAATGCTCTCCTTCACCTCCACCATTAGAGGAAACACCCGAAACATCTGAAGCAAAAGATACACTCCTAGAAGGAGCTGGTGATTTCTTAAAGGGACCAGAGCCTTTATTACGATGAAAATGTGTTGTTTTTTGCCATAAAAAGGCACGATTACTTTAATAGTATTTTAGATCTCTTTTCAGTTTTGTGCATTTCCGATCAATGAGTTCTTTTTCATATTTATCTAGACCAATATTTACATCTGTTAAAAACTTGTCAAACTGCATAGATGTAAGTCTTTTAGATAAGTCATTATAGGCAGCTTTAATGTCTTCCTTAAGCTTGTTTTGTTTCACACGATCTCTTTCTAATAGAATGGAAATCCATTCTAAAGTACAACGATGAGCCGCCAGTAACCACTTCTTAGAAAATCACACATCCCTTTCATCAGACATATCAAAAGGAGGAGAGGGACTTTTAAAGGCTCTTAGTCCCCTAGGTGTGATATCTAAGTCAACATATCTTTGCAAGCTTAACAGATTAAAATATACAGCAGTTTCTTTATGCAATAACTGTTCCAACTTACTCATTAAAGCACTCGATTCACCAGAAGGACTGGAAGAAGGGACAAATTGTCCCACAGAGCCAAATGGATCACTCACTCTAGAATTTCTTGCTTATTCAAGCCTTTCAAAAAAATGTGAAGTAGAGGAAACACCCACTGAAGCAGAAGTATTGGCAACGTTGGAACCAGCCATACCTGCAGCATTCTGATGCATTACAAAACTGTCCATAGTTTTTTGACTACCTTCCACTGTGTCATCCCTTAAGAGCCTAGGGATCCCAAACGAAGATTCATTTGCCATAAAAACAAACCAAACACTGCACGAACCAAAAAGAAATGATAAACTGAAGACCACAGATGAAGAATCGATTAATACACCAGTTTATTGCACCTCTAGCGCTTCGGCAACTGCCTTCAAGGAGTATAAAACATCACATAACTTACACAGTTTATATACCCTAATACATCTAACAATTAAACAAACAGCCTAAACCAATTAATCAGTAAACATTAAAAAATACTTAATACTACTTTCTCATCAAATAAGAAGCCTCCAGTTACATTCCACATTCAGACCCTGAGGAAATAAAGTGTCATATTTAAAAATAAAAATACTTCCTTTATATAACAACTTCTTTAATACTACTACGACTACTCAGTTTTTTAGCCTTGAATTATCTTCTGTTCCTCCTTTCTTCCTCGCCACTTTATTAAAAAAAACACACTTTGCTAAAATCTACCATTGCTAGAATCTCCTTGTGTTCTGCTGACTGAGTGTGCTTCTCAAACAATCTGGAAATATAGAGCTGATAAGTATATTTTTTTGGCACTTTTTAACTGTTCAGAGTTCTGTACTGTCTTAATTTTTGCTTGACTTAATTTTATATTTCCTGGCATTGTTTTCTGATAGCTCTATTTTGATTTTTTTCCAAATTTACTGATTTCTGCACTTGTTTTTAGTTATTTATTAATTTAATTGCATTTATTTAAACTGTATTTGTTTTAATATTACTACACAGTCAAGTGTGCTAGCTTGCATGGCATTTGAATTGTTTTTACTGCTGTTTTAGCTGCTTTTCTGTAAATAAAAAGTTATAAGCTTGTTTCCAGCCTTTCCTGTAACTAGTCTAGTCCAGATACAGATTTGCTTTATCCAGGACTGTTTGTAAGCTCCTGAGTCCCCCAAGCCTTTCTGTGTTAGAGGGAAGCCTTCTAGCTTATCAGTGGGAGTGGTAAGCACTAGTTAGCCTATCTACCATAAGAGGAGTGGTTTCTGGCCCAGAAATTGTAGTTTATTGACCGTTTGGGCAGTTTTTCCACCCCTTTCAACTTTCTGGCTTCAAAGCCCATATTTCCACAGGTTTGTGCTTGTTTAAGGTCCGCGCAGTGGTGACGAGCTGAGGTAAACTATTACTGCTGCCAGAAAGTCTGCTCTTCAGTTTTTCCCTTAGATCTTGCTAGTTATTTCTCTCTTGCACTTCAAATAGCCTAATCACTTTGCACTTTAATAGGTTTTTGTAGTAGTTATTGCAGCAAACCTCAGTGCCATCAGCACTAGTCATTGCTCACAGAAATAGCTCCAGTACTTAGTAGTTATGACCACCCCTCCTGGCATGATTAAAGGTCAGTTCCCTGTGCTTTCTCCTATGAACCTGGTGCACTTGGGCATTCTGAGGAAGGGCAGTAACTGCCTTATGTACACAGACAACCCTCTCTTCTTACCTCCCAACTCTCAGACTTGTGAGAGATGCACTTATATCACCACATTGGAAGCTATGCACTCTCCAGTCAAGACCGGACTAGCTGGTCAAGAGGAGAAGGTCAGCACCTGCACCATACCACATGAAACACATAGCCCTTCAGAACACCCACTATCATAGCTCTCACATAAAAACAAAAAACCACACACCCAACTTTGCTGAGGCTTTCAATAGAAATTTACCCAAACAGCAGAGACCTTCATGACGGAAACACACTCAACCACAATAATACAGCACAGACCACAGGACACATAGCTCACCTCCATAGTGTGCCCCTCAACCTAAACCTGTAAGGCTAAACACCTTGCCCAGTACACTAATCACAGGTGACTCAATATTGAGGCACACAGATGTCTCACTCATTAGGTTGAATAAGGAGAAGATAACAGCCAGCTGTCTATCAGGTGCCAGAATCCGACACATAACACATGCACTCAGGTCACTCAACAACAAATACAAGTATGATTCTGTCATTGTCCATGTGGGTGTGAATGACCTGAGATGCACCTCCCTGGACTACATGAAAAGAGACATGGTGGAGCTCTTGGATTATGTGGCTCAGGCATGATCACCCAGAATGTTAAGGCAGTACAAACAAAAAATTATTGACTTCAACAATTTTTTAAGTTTCTGGTGTCATTCTAAGGGGATCCAGTATCTGTCTGCTTGGGATGACATGGCTGAGAGACCTCGATGCTTGGCCAGAGATGGCCTGCATCTGTCACCTCTGGGTTTCCGGTACTGGCGAAGGCTCTTGCCCTCCCTATAGTGACTTTTTTAGGCAATGTTCCAAAGACCAAATTACCACCATAACAGCTATAAATAAATGCAATCTGAGGGTCATGCTGCTCAATGCTAAAAGTCTAAATCTCAAGATGCACTCACTTGAAGCACTCCTCATTTGAAGAACATCGACATTTGTGCTGTAACAGAGACGTGGTTTAAAGTGGCAGAAAGCACACCTGCACTACCAGGCTATAACTCATTCACCACCATTTGGCCCCAAAATATGGACCGAAGTTCCAAAGGTGGTGGTTTCTCCATATTCATAAAAGATATGTGCACCTCCAGACTAGTAGCCCAACATAACGCATCTGAGATACTTCAGGTACAACTAACATTGGGTACGATGGTGATCCAGGTCATAGCCTGCTATATATCCCCAACTATGTCCCTAGACTCTCACTCCACATTCCTAAGCACCCTGGAATCTATCAAGGTCCAACCCAACATTCTCATAGGAGACTTCAACTACCCCTCCATCAACTGTGAAAACTACTCAAGCACCAATACACTGGCCCAATGCTTCCTGGAATTCATCAGTTACAATGCCCTGGACCAGCTCATTCTGACCCCCCCCCCCCTAGAGGAAGCAGCATCCTTGACCTGGTTATTACTAACATGAGCAACTGTTGCTCTACACCAATAGTCAACCCCCCCCCCGGTTAGATCCGACCATAAACTGATTACAATGGAAATCCACATTTCACCCACTCCACCCCACTAAGGTAACTGGGTCTATATTAAATTGTTGAAGTTTTACAACTTTGAATCACTAGACTTCGAACACTAATGATTGAAGTTGCAAAACATAAAAAAATTTAAAAAAAAAAAGGGAAAGAAAAGTAAAAGGGTGTAAGCAGGGGGGAAAGCCCCCCTGCACCACCCCCACACCCCCACTACTTAAATATACCAACTCCGAGATTGCGCTACAGCATAGCAAAGGGAAATCTTCCCTTTCTGCTCCATACTCCGTTAAAGTGCAATGTCAGAGTTGGTCAATTTAAGTAGCGTGGGGTGGGGGGTGCAGTTACTTTTGTTTTATATCTTTTTTATTTTTTTTATCAGGTATTTGAAGTTTCAGTACTTCAATCATATGGGGTCAACCATATAGTGTTTGAAGTTCTGAAACTTCGATTATCTGATAAAGGCCCAAGGAAACCACCTTGAAAAACTTCTCCAAAGCTGACTTTGGATTCCTAAAAACAGAGGTGGCTAACTTCACAGCACCCATGCAAATGGAAAATAGCTGAATGACTGCCATATCATATACCAATGCACTGTACAAACATGTACATAAATGCATGGAACTAGCCATACTTAACAGAGCCAAGATGCTCTCCTCCAAAAAAGGATGCCAATCTGGTGGTCCCCTGACATTAATAAAGTCTACAACAGAAGGAAGAAACTGTTGCAGAAAAAGTCCCAAGACTGGAAAAACTCACTTGTTAGCCTCAACAAAAAGTTGACATCCCTCATCAAATCCTCTAAATCCAGCTATGAAGGCAGACTTATGGCAGACACTAAAAACAATCACAATGTCTTCTATAGTTATATCAAGAATCTCCAAGGCAATACCCAGATTTGCTATGAGTTACTGCACAATGGTACTTCCTATACTGAGCCAACAGATATTGCCACCATTCTGGCCAACAGATTCAGTGCCAACTTTACCCCTCTCTCCCCCCTAAAGGACCAATCACAATAATGAAAGAATGCCAGGCACCCAGCATTACTGCAGCACAGGTTATAGCAGCTTTAACCTGTGCTGCAGTAATGCCAGGCACCCAGCATTACTGCAGCACAGGTTAAAGCTGCATTGTCCAAGGCCAATAATACAGCTTCCATGGGACCTAATAATATCCCTGGCTGTGTTCTACATGAACTAAAAAGCAAACTGGCACCACATCTGTGTGCCCTGTTCAGTCACAGCCTCACCTCAAGCTTTATCCCTACCGAACTGAGCACTGCTACAGTCATCCCTCTCCATAATGGGGGAGCAACTACAGACTCTGGGAATTATCGCCCCATTAGCCAGATGAGTCTGATATGTAAAGCTATGGAGCGCATCATCATGGACCTGATTAACAAAGATATAAGAAATCTCCAAACTCTAGACTCCATGCAATTTTGATTTGTGAAAGGGACATCATGCCTGCTCAACATGGTTGACTTCTTTGAGTCAGTCACCAGGCCTGTGGATGAAGGTAAGGCAGTGTATACAGCCTACCTTGATCTGGCCAAGGCCTTTGATACCATTCCTCACTCAGGAATTATTGATAAACTCACCAAATTAGGCATCAGCCCCTATATCACTAAGTGGATGTAAATTGCCTCACAGATAGAACACACAATGTTAAAGTAGTGGACTCCAAGTCAGACTGTCAAACAGTCATGAGTGTAGTCCCACAGGGATCAGTCCTGGGTCCTCTCCTGTTGGACATCTATTTCTCGGAAGTCCAGGCCAACACAAAGGGACTCTGGCTGACCAAGTTTGCAGATGACTGCAAGCAGGGAGCCATTACTAACTCCGCAAGTGATGCAGACATCCTGCAGAAAGGCCTCACTGAGACAAATGACTGGTGTTGAAACCATGGCCTTAAGCTTAATGCCAAAAAATGCATCATCATCCCCTTTGGGAAAAACTCATTTCCCACTAATTACCACATTGATGGGAGTCCACTGAACACTGAAGACATTATAAGAGATCCGGGCACGCAGATTGACAGCAGCCTCTCGTTCAACCACCACATTACCACTGTGGTCAGATAGTCCTTCTATATGGCATATCTCATTACCAAGGATTTTGCATCCAGGAAGAAAAACGTCATTATCTCTCTCTACTCTTCCCTCATTAGACCAATCATTGAGTATAATGCCCCATTTGGCATGTACCGCACTAGACACCTGCAACAGCTGGAGAGGCCACAGAAGTACCTCATGAAGAGGATCCCAGGCATTAAACTTATGTCCTACATGGACAGACTCAAAAGACTCCAGCTATTCTCTGTCTCATATCGGCTACTTAGAGGCGATCTCTGCTTGAATTACAAAGCCATGTCTGACCTAGCTCTGTTAGAAATGCTACAGCTAAAGAAATCCCAGTCCCTCTGCACCACATGCTCCAGAGACCTCAGCCTCATTACCACATTCAACAGAACATGCTGGAGGGACAGGTTCTTAACCCAGAGACTGTCCATGCTCTGGAATAGACTTCCCATATATGTCAAGCAGAGCACCTCACTGTGCCTCTTCAAGAAGAATTTTAATGAGTGGATGGGTAATAGAAAGTTCACCCCGGGGATCACTCCAGTGGCTCTAATTGATATAGGCGCTGGGAACTGACATTGGGCAGCATAATGAAAGGGATTCTATAGGCTAGGCTTGTAAAGGCTCCAGGGCCATTAGCTTAGTACACACCTATGAACCTATGTCATTTGTATATCAAACTGATTTGTACAGGGGGCAGAGCCTAGATGGCCAACTGAGAGCAGTGAATTTTGAGAGCTCCATAAACTAGCATAATAATATAGGAAAATTTTTATTATTTTCAAGTTTAAAACATCAGAAAGCTATAGATAAACTACTAAACTACCTAAATATAAATTTTGGTGGAGATGTACAAAAATTTTCCTGTCAAGTAACTTGGAGATGGATCTATATTAGAAAACCGAAAGTTGTCTTCAGCGAACGCTCACATGAGCAAAAACACTGGACATCGAACTCCTTATTGTGGGGGGCTATACCCCCCACACCCCCCGCTAACTATATATATTCCAACTCTGAGATCGCACTACAGTGAGGAAAGGGCAAATATCCCACTCCTCACTGTACCATGACCCCACAAACACCCTTTTTGATGTCCAGCGTTTTCACCCATGTGAGCGTTCGCTGAAGAAAACTTTCTGTTTTCTAATATAGACCCCTTGGAGATATATTGAGTCACTAAATATGAACAACTCAATGAATTCTCATCCAGATGCTGCTTTGAAAAAAATAACTGCAAGTGATGATATCTACCTTACAGGAACTATCTTTGAAGATGGATGGCTTTAAAAATGACTTAGAAAACCTCAAATTAAATTCTCAAAAACAGACTGATACTCTTAAGGAACTATTACAGCAACACCATACAAAAGTAGCAAATATAGAGACTTCTCTAAATGACATTGAAGGGAGACTCAAAGAGGAAGAATTCCAAAAAGAATTTATGCTTAAACAGAATACATGGCTGCTTAACAAAACAGATGACTTAGAAAACAGGGAAAGGAGAAACAACATATGGATCTTTGGTCTGCCTGAAAACACTGAAGGAGAAGACATTATTTTATTCTTAACAACCTGGATTCCTGAATTTTTAGACTTGAAAGAGTGACTTTATTTGGAATTGAAAGGGAGCATAGAGCACTGAGGAAACCTGCTTCTAACTCAACAAATACTCCACGTAGATCCATAGTTATAAAATTACTTTCATTTCTGGACAAGGAACTAATATTAAAATCCGCTTGGAGAAAATCACCCTTAAAATACAATCAAAGCTTGATAAGGTTTGACAATGATTATTCTTCCAGAATACTGGAACAAAGGAAAAAAATCTGGCCAGTAAAAAAAACATAAAAAAATACCAGAAAAATTAAAACTAGATCTGCAAGCACCCATATCCTACAAAGATATTATAGGTACAATAAAAGAGGGTAAAAATAATAAAGCTCCATGTAGAGATGGCATAATTATGGAAGATACTATCCCTCTTCCATAAAGCTCTATTAGAAATTCAGCCACAAGCTTTACTAACACCCTCTTAAAGGAAAACAAATCCCCAAACCTCTGTACCTCATATAGACCTATATCATTATTAAATAATGACTATAAGATATTTATGACACTATTAACTAACAGAATGAAACTACCACTATCCAGAAACAATAAATAATGATCAAACTGGATTTATATATTATAGACACACATATGACAATATTAAAAAGGTAATTTCTCTTATAGATTATGTTAATAAAGAAGTGGTGTCCCACAGGGCTCGGTCCTTGGCCCCCTATTGTTCGGCATCTACTTCTCAGAAGTACAGGCCAACATGGGAGGACTTTGGCTGACAAAGTTTGCAGACGACTGCAAACTGGGCGCCATAGTGGAAAGTGCATCGGACACGGATATCCTTCAGAAGGGACTCACGGAAACAGATAGCTGGTGCCAGAGCCATGGCCTGAAGTTAAACGCCAAAAAATGTATAGTCATACCTTCGGGAAAAACAAGGTAACCCCAAGCTACCATATAGGTGGCAATCCACTAAGCACAGAAGAGGTTATCAGGGACCTGGGGACCCAGGTTGACAGTGACCTTTCTTTTGACACTCACATTGCTAAAGTGGTTAGAAAGACCTTCTACATTGCCCACCTGATCATGAAGGGATTCACATCCAGATCTAGTGAGGTAATTGTTCCCCTGTACTCTTCACTTATCAGACCAATGATCGAGTACAATGCCCCATTTGGGATGTATCTCACCCGACATCTGCAGCAATTGGAGAGACCCCAAAAGTTCCTCACCAAAAGGATAAAGGGACTCCAAAATCTGTCATATGCTGCCAGATTGAAGAAACTCCAGCTCTATTCAGTCGCATACCATCGGCTCAGAGGTGACATGTGCCTGACATACAAGGCCATGTCCAACCCGGAATTAATGGACATGCTCCACCTCAAAAAATCCAAATCCACCAAAACCACTAGAGCAAGCGACTTAAACCTTAGCATGGATATAAATAGGACATGCTGGAGGGATAGATTTATCACTCAGAGACTCCCTATGCTGTGGAATAAAATCCCGGTCCATGTGAGGCAGAGCACCTCGCTGGCTCTGTTCAAGAGAAATCTTGACCTGTGGATGGGAGATCATAGGTTTACCCCAGGAATCATCTCTGTGTCACTGCTGGACAGAGGCACAACAAACTAATGGGCACAGTATTTTTTCATATAAGGGGTGGCGTAAGCCACAAAAATTTGGGCCGGGCTTATAAATGCCTTAGGGCAGATAGCCTGGTATAAACCTATGAACCTATGAACCTATGAAAATAAAGATACACTCATAATTGGCTTAGATATAGAGGAAGCCTTTGATTCCCTAAATTGGAACTATTTATTCAAAATCCTAATGCTATTTTAATTTCCTACATCCTTTGTTTATATATATATATATATATATATATATATATATATATATATATATATAATATATATAAAATTTAGCATATGTCAAGTTAAGTTCTTTTACCTTTGAATCTATACATATAACAAAAGGCACTAAACAAGGATGTTCCATGTCACCGATTCTATTTGCTCTGGCAGATTAAATTCATAACAATATAAAAATCAAAGGAATAGATGTCTATAAACAATACAATTCTAAAGTAATGCTATTTGCTGATGACATATTACTAACATTATCTAATACAAAAGAGACATTAGAAGAATTAGATATATTAATTGACAAATTTCACATGACTTCAGGACTCCATTTCAATAAATCAAAACCAAAATTGTTATTTTTAAATAAAAAAAGAACTGCAGACTAATGGGGATCACATCATAGGGAAACAAGAATCTACCTTAAAATATCTAGGAATTAAGCTATGCAAGGATAATAATGAATGAGTCTCAAAAAACTATAATAATATCATAAATACAATTAAAATCTCTGTGGAAAAATGGAACAAAATAATATTAATATTTGAAGATAGACTATAGTTAATAAAATGTTTTTACTGTCCAAGATATTACATATAGTCTTGGCAATACAACTGTTACCAGAAAGGAATATACTTAAAGAAATAAATTCATGCCTAATAAAATTTTTATGGTTTCCCAAAAGAAACAGAATAGCTTTAATACATCATATCAGACCATGGAAACACAGAGGATTAAACTTTCCTGATATAGAAACATATAAAAGCATCAATATCTAAAACAATCTCTGATTGGATAAGTCCAAATTACTCTGCAAATTGGAAAGAATTACTAACTGTAATATCAATAAATTAATTTTATTTACAAAAAAAATTCCAAATAATAGATAGAAACAATTTTCCATGGTACATATTTTGTTTTAGTATGCAATATAACAAAACTAAACCCACTAAAACTCATATGATTAATTATTACATTGACTCATTTAGGAAAATTATTAATGCAAATATAGATTTAAAAATCTGGTTTGATCATTTAGCACAAGTTATAGTCACAAAGAACTGTCCACATAAAATATATAGAGACATTATTAATTCCTAGGAACAGGAAAGGATTTGTTTGTTGGCTCCAATGTATCAAATAAGTAAATTTTGTATATATGCAAGTAATAAAAACAACATACAAAATTCCACAACAGGACTGGCTAACTTTACAGAGTATTGTGTCATTTTTGCAAGATCTAACTAGAATAATTAACAATTCTTCATTTAAAGAGATACCTAAATTTACAAAATACATATATGAAATCATATATAATAACTTTGACATGGGAGACAGTATTTCAAAATTTTACAAAATATTGATAAACTATAAAACAACACCCAAAACCTCATATTGGAAATATATAACAAAAGGACACTCAATACAGTTAACTGAAGATATTAAAACAAATATCTTGTTATCGATAAAATATACCTCCTTTACACAATACTGGGAAGTTTTTAATTGGAAATGCTTGCACAGAGCATTCTTAACCCCATATAGAATCAGTAAAATTAGTTCTTCCATAAAAGGAATATTTTGGAGATGTCAGCAAGTACACAATGCAGATTGGAACCATATTTTCTTTGACTGTGTTAAAATTAAGCCATTTTGGAATAGTATTAATAACTTTCTACAAGCTTTATGTAATGAATCATTTCATTTAACTAAAGCTCATGTATTATTAAATGTGAACGAAGGTCCTTATTTGAATAGGTCAAACATGTATCTAGTATGGACTATACTTGCAATTTCAAGGAAGTGTATAGCAAGAAGATGGAATACAAACACAATACCAACTTTGGAAGACTTCTACAGCCTACTGAATACCACAGCATTATTAGAAATTAAAATTAAAGAACTAAAAATGTATCCAAAGCCATTTATCAACAACCCTTGGGGAAAAGTCTTATCATTGATTGACACTATACAATAATTGATCAAACACTCTGATAATGGACTGGACATACTTGCAAAGTAACTGTATACATTAAGATATGTTATAGTGTCAGGCTAATGTAAATAGTGTACATAGTTATTTAAGATGTTATGTATAAATACTATGGAATTCATTTAAATGTTTTTGAAAAATAAAAAAAAAATTGAGAAACTGATTTGTACAGATCCTTCTGTTGAAAACGTATTTGTAAAGCAGCTTGTGTTAAAAATATACCAGCAGTGTGCCCTGCTAGACAGAAAAAGACATATACATGTATTATTGTAACTGTTTAAATGTATACATTTTAATAGAGGATACTTGAAGAGAAAAGGTTATTCTCAAACATTGAACGTAGTTTGAAATTAAATAACCTGGCTTAGGCAAGAAAGATTGTATCTCACAGTTCTCAATGTAGCCAGAGACAAAAAGTCTGTACTAGGAAGTTTCCTGCACTGTCATTGGGGTGAACTAATTGCTACTCTGGAAGGGTGGAGGCTTGAAATTGTTTTATGACATCCAGGTGATGCAGAAGATCTTAGCAAGGTTTTGTGTGTGTGTATTATTGACACATATGTGCTAAATTCTGACAGCTTCTAGCAAAGGGGGAATGCATGGGAACTAGAAGTCAGATGACCAGATATATGTGATGTCATTTTGCAAGCCATCACTAAAAATAATGTTTAATACTAGGTGAGACTGAAGTCTTAGAGCAGTCTGTTTTTGTAACCTGATAAAGAAGGACCCCTCACCTACTTCATCTTGCCTTGCTCTTGTAAGTAACCAGGGAATAATAATTCTTTAGATCAGTCAGGAAATATAGTGAGATTAGTTAAAATTGTTTTTCTTTAACTGTGTGAACCTGTCCACCTGTGTTATTTTTAATAATTCCTGTGATTGAAACTCCCATGTTTATTGTAAATGGACATTTAGTATTTTCATGTTTTTTTATCATTGATTAATATATTTAAACTTTTCAATGTGGCTGGTCCTTTAGAAAATATTTTAACCTTTGAGAGCACTTATATCTATTGGTAACAATGTTGCCACTCCTGAAAGCCTGGCTGTTTGGTCAGCACTGCCATTTGTATTAATATTAATTTCATTCAGTATAATTGGGTACTCTTGTAAGAGCCTTAGAGTAGCTGGCTTTGGAGTGTCTGGTGGTGGTGCAACTACTTTATAGACTGGGAAGAAGGGGATATAGCTAGCAAATCTGTGCCAGCTTGTGTGTGTGTGTGTGTGTGTGTGTGTGTGTGTGTGTGTGTGTGTGTGTGTGTGTGTGTGTGTGTGTGTGTGTGTGTGTGTGTGTGTGTGTGTGTGTGTGTGTGAAAATCAAATCTCAGTGTGTGTGTGTGTGTGTCAGCTGCTTGGAGCAGGGACACGAAGCACTGGTTGAACAGACAGTATACTGGTGAACTTTGCTTGGACACTCGGCTGAGAACTCAACCCTACTCCTGTGACAGTGAGGATTCTTATTAGGGATCTGAAGAGAAAGAGAGAGAACCCAACCCCAGGATTGTCTTCCCTGTATGTTCTTAAGGGAAACTGTACTTGATGCAGAGAGCTGCATTTGGAAATAATGGGTGCATCCATTTTTATTACAAGTGACTGTCCTTCTCCAGTGCCAGTGGTGAGGAGTCAGGCTCCTTGACTACAGGCCCAGAGTGGGAACATCACATACCACATCATAGTGGTGTTACTGTTGTCACTAACAGAGGGTCTGGATTTCAAAGATGGCTTAGTGATTTGACATCATTTATTACAGTCATCATTTTATTGGTGTTAAGTTGTTTTAACTTGCTTTTTTGTTCCACAGACCCTGAACTTTTACTCTCTTGGTGCAGCTCCCTTAGCAACGTCTGAATCATATGTTGTTATAGACTGAATGTGGACTAACAGGCAGAATGGAAGACCTGGGTTAACAGACAACTAATCCACCCAAAAGTCTAACTACCTTTTTACAAAGCTCAGCACTAGAATTTAAAATAATAGAGGGTGCTGGTGTTGAGTCCAAACTGACTTGACAAACTGTAGAATCTTTCTCACAGGGAGTCCTGCCAATGGAATCATAAAAATAGTTAAAGCCATAATAACTAGAATTCTGAGATATTTTCTGACATATGATTGAGTTAAGTTGAAAATACATAAAACTATTCCTTGCAACTCTCCACTTTTTCTTTAGGAAAGAAAGCCAACATTAAGTGTTGTATCTAGAAGACATCCTAGAAACACCATCTTGTGGGAAGGAATAAAGAAAGATTCCTCTCTGTTTATGTGCAATTTCAATCTGAGAAATAACTTCATTACACAAGTCAGAGGTTCTTAACAGCTTTTGAAAGAATCTTCAAAAGTTTGGCAGTTGCCTAACTAAGATAAAATGTGAATGCAGTGCAAGCTGTAATGGGCTATTATAGGAACCAGACATGTTGTGAAGACTCTCAGAGTATAGATAATCCAAAGGACAAAACAGCAAACTGAAAATCCAAACCAGACACAGAGAACTGCAAAAGTATCTGAATTTGTTGTTAATTGGAATATGATGGCAAGCATCTTTTAAAAGCAAAGGAGGAGGAATGATGGGTAACAGAGACTGTAGAGAAAGCATTTTGAACTTTAGAAACATGATGTACAGGTTAAAAAAAAGGTCTAGGACAGGTCTCCAGGTTCCTTCTTTCTATTTTTAACCTAAGCCATATTTGGATTTAACAAAACAAAAAAAAATGTATGCAAACAGACAAAAAGGGAAATAATTGAGCATAATGTCAACACTAGAACAAAACAAAACATAGTAACTATGTAAACTATGTATAATGCTCAGCTATCATTAAAGAGACATTGGCATATCTTCACAGCTACCTTAAATAAGAATACATTGTAAAACAGATGAAGGGAAACCCCAATTATTAATTTTCAAATCACAACAGGCATGGTAATAAAATGCTTAGGGGTAGTTCAGTGGACCAAGGCTATCAAAAATAATCTTCCATTCTCTAGGAATGCAAAGCGAGACATATGCATCTCTGTATGAGTACAAAATCTTACTCAGGTGCTGTCTCATAAACTTATCAAACTTTACTGCACTGACACAAAAAAGCGTTGCCACATTGGCTAAAACACTTCCAACTTTTAGTTCCCATAATTTGAGTTTCCTATTTTGGGGGTGGATGCCAAACATCCAAAACTTCCAGGCTTAATTGAAAGCCACTGCAAATGCATTAAGCAATTCCTATTGGATCCAACACCAGTACATTTGGATGTTAGAACACTGCATCAGGTTGGTGGCATCTCCTGTAGTCTCTGTTTGTGGTTTTGCTGGCATTATCTTGAAGGACATGTGTAATGTACCATGTTAATAAAAGTCTGAGTTAATGATCTCTGTATCTTGACCAGCACTGTAGACATGTAGGAGCATCCCAAGCACTAACACATTCCTTTTCTGACATTAAAATCCCCTCCCATTGCTTTCTATCTGCCCTCTAGCAAATGTCTTACTGCCAGTTCATAGGTTCATAGGTTCATAGGTAGGTACTAGGCTATCTGCCCTAGGGCATTTATAAGCCTAGCCAGAATGTGTTGGCTTTCGCTTCCCTTTTAGACTAGACTCCTGAGCCTCTGTCCAGCAGGGCCATGGAAGTGATCCCTGGAGCAAATTTACGATTTCCCATCCACTCATCAAGATTCTCCTTGAAGAGGGTCAGCGAGGGGCTCTGCCTAACATGGACTGGGATTCTATTCCAGAGCGCGGGAAGCCTTTGGGATATGAATCTATCCCTCCAGCATGTCCTATTTATTGTTGTGCTAAGGTTTAAATCCCTGGAGCATGTAGCTCCAATGGATCTGGTTTTCTTGACGTGGATCATGTCCAACAATTCCAGGTTAGACATGGCCTTGTATGACAGGCAGAGATCACCTCTGAGTAGGCGGTAAGCAACTGAGTAGAGCTGGAGTTTTTTTAGTCGAGTTGCATAGGGCATCTGTTTGAGGCCCATGATCCTCTTGGTGAGGTATTTTGAGGTCTCTCCAGCTGTTGCAGGTGTCGGGTAAGGTACATCCCAAATGGGGCATTGTACTCGATTATGGACCTGATGAGCGATGAGTAGAGGGGCACAATGGCCTCTCCTGATCTGGATGTGAACCCTTTCGTGATTAGGTGGGCTATATAGAAGGTTTTTCTAACCACATTGGCAATGTGATTGTCAAAGGAGAGGTTACTATCTACTTGGGTCCCCAGATCCCTAATTACTTCTTCCGTAATTAGTGGATTACCTCCTATATGGTAGTTTGTGGGCACTTTGTTTTTCCCAAAGGGGATGACTATGCATTCTTTTTTGCATTTAGCTTGAGGCCATGGTTCTGGCACCAGGTATCAGTCTCCATAAGGCCCTTCTGGAGGATGCTTGTGTCAGCCGGAGAGTCTATTATGGCTCTCAGTTTGCATCATCTGTGAACTTGGTCATCCACAGTCCTCCCATGTTTGCCTGTACCTCAGAGAAGTATATACCGAACAAGAGGGGTCCCAGGACTGATCCCTGTGGGATGCCACTTGTAACTGGTTTAGAGTCGGACATGGCACCCCTGACTCTGACCATGTGAGTTCTATCCTTGAGCCAGTTTGCAACTCATCTTGTGACATATGGGTTGATATTCAAGCTGGTAAGCTTATTTATGATACTAGAATAGGGTAATGTGTCAAAGGCCTTTGCAAGGTCTAGGTAGGCTGTGTGGACTACCTTTCCCTCATCTAAGGCTTTGGTAACTGTTTTGAAGAAGTCAACTAGGTTTAAGAGGCAAGATCTGCCCTTAACAAAGCCAAATTGGGTGGGGTCCAGTGTTTGGAGGTTCCCAATGTCTTTGTTTATTAGATCCATGATGATGCACTCCATAGCCTTGCAGACCAGTCTAGTCAGGCTTATAGGGCAATAGTTCCCAGGATCTGTTATGATGCCACATTTGTGGAGCAGGATCACTGTTGCTGTATGCCATTCTTTGGGTACATAACCTGTGGTAAGGCTGAGTTGGAACAGTGAATTCATGTGAGAGTTTAGTTAATTTTGGAGCTTGTGTAAGATGCAGCCAGGGATACCATCCAGTCCCTTTGATGGTGTGTTTTTTACTTTGGAGAGGGCTGCTTTCACCTGAGTGTCTGTGATGTCTGTGGGAATGCATTATTCTGGGATAGACACAGGCACTTTCGGGGGGGAAGGGGGAGTTTGCACTGAACCTGTCTGCCAGGATGTTGCAATGTCTGTGGGTTCAGTGTATTTTGTGCCATTTTGCACCAGCTCAGAGCAGATCTGAGAGCTGTCACCCAGATTCTTGATGTAGCTAAAGAATGCCTTGTGATTATCTTTAGAGTCTTTGGCAATTTTTCTTTTGAAGCTGGCATTTGATGATTTTATGAGGGATCGAAGTTTCTTGCTAGTACTGATCAAGGATGCCTTCCCTTTTTGGGATTTTGCCTTGTCATGTAATAGTTTCCTCCTTCTGTTGTATAGCTTATTTATGGCTGGGGTCCACCAGACTGGTCTCCTGTTTTTGGAGGAGTGAGTCTTGGTTTTACTTGGGATGGCATGATTCATGCATTCCTGTAGGTGCTCCTAGAGTGCATTTGTAAAGGATTCTGCAGTTTGGGTAGCATTTTCCATTAGCCCGGGGGCTTTGAAACTTTCCACCTTGGTCTTGAGAAGTGTGAAGTTTGCTTTTGAGAAATTTTTCATAGTGGTTTCCTTGGCTGGGGGTGGGGTCGGGATGTGGATGTCCATTGTGATAAGTTTATGGTCTGATCTTACCAACGAGGGATTTACCTCTGGTGTGGAACATTGAGCCCACATGTTGGTGATGACCAAGTCCAATATGTTGTCCCCTCTTGTGGGAGTGGTGACCAGTTGTTCCATGGCATTTGAGTTTATAAACTCCAGGAACCATTGGGCAAAAGAGTTGGGACTTGAGTAGTTTTCCCAGTCAATGTTTGGGTAGTTGAAATCCCCCAATATCATGGTGTTTGGTGAGACCTTCATATTCTCCAATGTTCTCAGGAATGCTGAGTGGGGATCCTGAGACAAGGTGGGTGATCTGTAACAGGCTATGAACTGAAAAGCAGCTTTACCTACTGTTAGTTGCACATGGATGGACTCCGCTGCCTTGTGCAGAGCCACTAACTTGGAGGTGTGGGTATCCTTAATGAAAATGGATACTCCCCCACCTTTAGTATTCCAGTCCGAGTTCTGGGGCCAAAAGGATAGGTATAAGTTGAATCCTGGTAGTGCTAGGGTGCTCTCTGGAGCCTTGAACCAGGTTTCTGTTACTGCACATATATCGATTTTCTCCATACTGAGGAGTGCCTCGAGTGCATGCATCTTGAGGTTTAGACTTCTGGCATTGAGTAGCATTACCCTTAGTTTTTTGTTTCTGGTTTTGTCTATGGAGGTGGGTTTGTCTTTTGAACCTTGCCTAAAAAAGGCACTATGGAGCTGGCAACAGCCTTAGCCAGTATTCAAAAGCCTAAGGGTGACAGGTGCAAGCCATCCCTGGTGAAGAAACGTGGCTTGTCGAGCATGTCATCCCAGGCTGACAGACACTGGATCCCCTTTGAATGACACCACTAGCTTAGCCAATTGTTAAAATTGATCATTTTGTCTTTATACTGCGGCATCATTCTTGGTGAGGGTAATATGCTACTCAGGGTCAGGGTCATACCGGCCCGGGCTACATGATCAGAGAGCTCCTGTATGTCTCTTTTCATGTAGTCCAGGGAGGTACATCTCAGGTCATTCACACCAACATGGACAATGACAGGGTCATATTTGTACCTGCTGTGGAGTGACCTGAGTGCCTGTGTTATGTGGTGGATCCTGGCTCCTGACAGGCAGCTTACAGTGACCTTCTCCTTGTTCAGTCTGGTGAGTGGGACATCAGTGTGCCTGACAATAGAGTCTCCAATTACTAGTGTATTAGGTGTGTTATTTAGCCTTAGGGGCTGCGACTGTGTGGCACACTGACTTCATGAAGTATGTGATACGTGAAAGTTGTTGTGAGGTAGCGGTTGTTTGGATGTCTGCTTTGGATGTCTCTGCTGCTTTGGCAGATTTTTATTTAGAGCCTCCGAGTATGTTTTTGTGAGTTTATGTGTCTTGTTTGCTGGTGCATTTGGTCTATGTCAGACTGGTTGTGTGGTGCGAGTGGTTTCCTTCTCCTCCCTGGCTGACTGTGCCAGTCTTGGATTGAGAGAGCTCAGCCTCCAGTTTGGCTGTATAGTTGCATCTCTCACAAATATTTGAGTTTGTTGGAAGAAGGAGAGGGTTGTCTGTGTACATAAGTCAATTGTAACATTGCCTCAAGATTCCCAGATTTACCAGCTGGACTGGAGAGTATACCTGAAACTGCGCTTTGGACATGCCTGGATAGTTTAAAGAACTGGTTTATTGATTGTCCGGAATGGACGAATAGGGAACCTTGTACTTCTGGATAGTATAAGGGGGTGTAGTGCTAAAGTTTGTTAGTGCTTACTGAGAAATTTGAGCAAGTGCTGGGCTGTAGAAAGAAGGCTGAGTGCATACTTTGAGAGTTTGACTAGTTCTAAGGGAAAAATTGAAGAGCAGACTTTGTGGAGCCGGGAATTGTTAAAACTGTTTAAATGGCACTGCATGACGTTGCGCGATGTTGCGCGACATTGTGCGATGAGCAAAATCATGCAAAACCACGCTAAAGTGGGTTTTAAGGCAGGGAGTTTGAAAGAGATAGGAAATGGCCCTAAACGGCCAAAAAGCTACTAGTTACTGGGCTGAGACCACTCCTCCAGGGACAGATAGGCTACTCAGAGCTCCCCACTCTCACTGGTGAACAAAGAAGCTTCCTCCTATCCAAGTAAGGATATGGGCAACACAGGAACTATGACACAGCCTAAAATTCAGCAAAACCTGAAAACTGGACTATTCTAGTACAGAAAAGGCGTGAAACAAGGATTTTTTTTTTTCACTTATACAACAGAACTAGGCACAGGAATACAGTAAATGCTTTAGATCGGCTAGTGCACTTGAGTGTGTAGCCTACAACAATTAAACAAGGCAAAAACAACTTTTAAAGTGCAAAACACAAAAAATGCAGAAAAATGCAGAAAAACAAACTTTGCAGAACTCAGATAGTTAGAAAACTCGCTTTTTGGCAACTGCCTTTCCCTCACAACTCTGTATATTAGACCTACTGTACCCTTTCTGATTCTGCTCCATTTCTCCCAAGGCATATACCTCCTTCATATCTGTTTTCAGGTTCCTTCTTTCTTTTTCAACAGGAAAAATTCTTGAATAAGTCCTTTCTCTGTTTGATATGGGGAACTCGTTCTTTTACACCCAGAAGACAGTGTCTGATTAACTACAGAAGGGAAAAAGTCCAGTTCAAGTGACAGTATGTGGAGGGATCCCTTAAAATTTAAGAAGGGGGTCCCGCTGACAGGTGTAATACTCTAGAATGATTCTCAACACCCAACTGTCAGACATTATCTGATGCAAAAAGAAAGGAGAGATTTATGAGCTACTGGAGGTCCCTCCTTTCTTCTTTGACCATCTCTGCCACTGTTTTTATTTTTAAAATTTTGTTTGCTTGAACCTTGTTGTGTATGTATGTTTTGCTTTTTCAAAGAAAAAACAGAAATGGAAGAAAAGCTTTTGTTACATTTTGGAATGTAAGGTTGAAAATTCTGGTTTGTTTTTCTTCTTTCATCTTTTCCCGGTTAGGGGTCGCCACAGTAGAACTCCGGTCCGCTAATTATTGGCAGTAGATTTTTATGGTGCAGAGGTGCCAGCCTGATGCCCAACCTTCAACGAAGACACGCCCATTCACGCATGTCTTTCGAACACCACTCGACCGCGGGGAGGACATGCAGACTCCACACAGAAGACGCTTCAGCCAAGAATCGAACGGGAGAACCTCTTGCTGTGAGGCAACAACTTTTATCCATGCCCTTAAGGACTTCTACAGAGAAAGGACCAAGTACCACTTCTTTATCTAGATGCTCATTTAAAATTTCAGATTTAACATCTCCTGGCAAATATTCAGACTATAAGCAAGTAATTTTTTTTCAAAATAGGACCAGTGACAGCATGCCCTGAAATCAATATCAGCAGTGTCATAAGTACATTTCTAACTATGTTTGATCACCGGAGACATATCAGATACTACCAAAATACATAGCTATTTTAGTACATGAAGGAAAGAAATCATTAATTAAATTCTTTAACTTATCATAAGAAAGAAGTAAGAATGTGAACACTTTATCTTACACTTTACAATTCTGAAGGCCAATGTGGAAGAAGAATAAACTGTTTTAACACATTTATCCCAAGCATTTCCCAGTTTGTCAAAATGGGCCAGGTTAGCAGCTGAAAAAGCTTAGTAGTAGGTGTCTTTGACAGGGAAATAACTGCAGGATCTACCCTGGGGTTATAAAAAATGTATGGTAATGGGGCACTTTAAAACATATCAGACATTTTAGGAATGGGTGGCTGAGCACCAGGCATGCCTCTCTACTTCTTATAGCAAGAATCAGTAAAAAAGCCAAAAATAATTGGGCAGTGGGGTCAAAAATATGGAAAGATTAAAAATATTCTTATAAACTTAAAAAGTTGCTGGAATAACACTTTTTGCATTAGCATGGGTTATCTGAAGGATAAGCAGTCTAAAACATAGATGTATTATTTACTGCTTTTAGAGAAAACTACACAGTTTACAAGGGAGAAACTAAAAATATAATTAAAAAACATGGACATTCTGCAAAATTCTGGACAGTTGACAGGTATGCCTAGAGAAGTGTAGGCTGTTAAAGCCATCTTCTAAGGATGGCACAGCATGAAGAACAGACACCTTTTGAAGAAAATCCACCTGTAATAGATTGCACTATCGTTGTTGAGATTCAGCCATGGCTGTTTGTTATCATTGAAAAAAGCCCCACATTTTGGCAATAGCATTTGAAAAGGACCATTATTCAGCAGGAGAATCTGAGGAAAGCCTCTCTTCAGAATCAGAATTCTCATCCTGTACTGAGGGAATATTAGGCACATACTCCCAGTCCAGCTGCTGTCCCTCAGACTGGGAATCAGGAGGAAGATAAGCAACACTCAAGGACTGTATTGCTCTCAACATTCCTTCTGCCAAACCCAGTTACATGCCCTAGATGAGGAAAAGTTTCTGTACTTATGCTTTCATTTACTAGGAGACTTCCCATAAAAAAGTGGATGGGCAGATGGTCCCAACTCCGGGGGTGAGGTACCTCAGTGCAGGATATGAAAGGAGCATCCTACTTTACCTTCCTGAAATCCTGTATTGTTGGCTTCCCTTCCCTTGTAATAGCAACTGTACAGCCAAAAGGACATGCTTGACTCCTGGTCCATAGTGGCATCTTGAGGAGCAACACCAGCAGGAATAGGAGAAGTAGATAAGCAGTCTGAGGAAAAAGCTGTAGTCACAGCAGAATCTCCCATCAGCAACTGAGGCAAGAAAGAGCATGGTTACAGCCCAAAGGTATCCAGATGAGCATTTTATTATTGTAACTTGGGGAAGAAGTGATAGTCTTAGCAGGACCTAACTCTATGGTCTAACCTTGAAAAGAGTATCTTAGATGTACCACAAAGCCAAGAAGAGTTAGCGAAAACTCCAGACTAAAAAGGTAGTTACAGAGGTAAAAATCATAGGATCATAGGAGGTTACTAGGATAACAGCCCCAAGGCCCTAACAAGCCTAGCCAAGTTCAACCCGTGTTCCCCAGGGTATTCAATAACAAGCAGCAAACATCCCAGCCCTTTATAACAAAGTAACTTATAAGCTGTATACTTTTGCCCATAAAATCTTCTAAAATTTACAAACGAGGTATGGAATCCTCATGGGGACTCTGGACTGGCTTACAGATGATAGTGTCTAATGGATGGTCAGCAGAGCTGAGAAGGGTTGGGCTCTGTTTTTGAAAGAAAAGTAAACCTTTGTTAGTAAAATCATGAAAGACCACCCTGCCTAATAAAGTTCTAAAGAACAATGTAGTTAGTTATAGAAAAATACATTTTTATAGAGAAATTCCTTCAGAAAAGTCCCACTAGTTATTGCTCTTTTAGATATCTGCATTTGTTTTATAATATTTCTATTATCACAAATTAATATTTTGTTGTTACAATTTTCAATAAAACAATTGAGAAAAAAATGAAAAGTCCCACTTTAAAACTAAAACTGAGAAGTAAAGTTCTCTAGTGGCAAGGGTTTCAAAAGTCAGAAATGCCTTAAAATCGACTTGCCCCCAAAAATATATTTCTCGTTTTTTTTAAAGAAATGTGGAATGAAATCCCAATGGAAACTTATCTGCCCAACTTTGAAGAAGAGCTTGCTGAGTATCTGCTGAACCCCACAAAGGAGCACCATGTTCAGCAGCAAGGAAGTTCTCATGTGTCTGATGCCTTTAGCCACTATCATGCATACCCATATCTAAGGAATGGGAAAGGATCCCTAAAGCTTTGGAAAGCTGCCCAGCTGGGTCCATCCCTGGCAGGATGTCCCATATTACCTAATGCTACTACAGCAGTGATTTAATGATGAACATCTGCTGTACCTAGTGAGCTGTGAGTTTGAACGGGCAATAGGATTTAAATCTTATTTACATTTACCATTCAATTTTAAAAATGTATCCCATGCAGTTATTACATGTATATCTCTGTTTGGTGTAATTATTATTGACTATAAAGAAGTAAGCCTTTGTGTCTCATGCCATAGCATACCATTTCACCTAAGTGTTCATATATATGAAAAAGGACAAATGAATCTTTTTAAATAGGCAAGTGATAACTGGTCATTATGAAAGTAAGGGCAGCTACAGAGAACTATCTATAGCAGTTGATCAAAATAGATAAGCTATTTAGTTGTATTCTGACTATTCAAATGTATATGCATGTATGTATGTATTATGTCCAATTATGTGTATGCATACATATATGTACATATGAGTATATGTATATTCGCATGCATGTGTGTGTGCATGTCTCTGTATATATAAGTATGTGTGCCTATATGTCATGTTAGTCATGTTAGTGGTCAGTATTTAAGGAGGGGTGGCTAATCACAAACAAATGTAACAATCAGTTAATATTTAGCTATATAAGTGAACAGAGAAAGAGAAGGAGGTGTTCCCCTCAGAAATAATAACATCTGTTATTTCTTTAAATGTGTGATGTGTCTCCATTTCTTTATATTCCTATAGCATGGGCCTTATTTCTATAATAATATTTCCAATTTTTTTCAATGTAAGAAATGAAAGCTTACATAATGTTGAACAAAATTTGTGCCCAAGTAGTCCTCTTTCAGTTAACTTCCACATCTATTTCATGTATCGCAGTATATTTACTTTACACATTTTTGTTTTCGGTTCCTCTTGGTGTTTGCTTCTCTCCTACATCTCATACACAATTCCAATAAGCTGCTATAATGATGCAGTTATCCTTTGATACAGATTTAGCTGGAATGAATGTGGTGAGAGTTTTTCTCTAGTTTACAACACTGAACATAATGGTCTTGCTCTGTTCAGTGTTCGCCTTGTGTGTCTTTTCCCATTCAGAAGTAAATCCCTCATATTGCTTGTATTTTGGATGACTAACTTGATAACATATATCTCATTTATGTAACTGAGCTCAAACTTCCTTCAGTGCGGGTGGCAATTGCCTCCTTTGTTGCGTTGATCTTTTCTCATAGGTGATAAATCTCACCTGCATACCCTCAGGTATAACTTTCAAGCGGTATTTCACTGAGCCTCCTTAGCTGTTACACTTATTCTGATAGCTGTCAGTATTTATAAATTTTCTTCTGTAAGAAAGAAGGCTACTTTTTATGAGTAGGTGCATTCAAACTGTTTATAATACATATATGACTAATTAAAAGGTACATAATATAAAATAATTCATAACCATGCATGTGTGTATGTATATATTTCTATTCTATATATGTTTGGATATTTAGACATAGGTTACATATTCAGACTTCCATTTGGGGTCTATATTAGAACATCGAAGTTTCAAAACTTAGAATGTTCTAATATTGTCCCCTATTCAGCGAAAGTTGAAAATATCGAAGCAACAGAAAACCAAATGTTTTCTTAGGGAAATAATTTGGTTGTCCATTTCTGTTGCTTCAGTATTTTCAGTGCTGTGGTGGAAAGTTACGGGTCGGGTTCAGGTAAGTGTGTGATTGAGTGTGGGTTAGGTTAGTTAGGGTTAGGGTGTGGGTTAGGTATGTGTGCGATTGTGTGGACATGAGGGTTAGGGCGGGTTAGGTGAGTTAGGATTAGGGCACAGGTTAGGTAAGTGTGCGATTGTGTGGACATGAAGTTTAGGGTGGGGTAGGCGAGTTAGGGTTAGGGCACGGGTGAGGTGAGTGTGCGATAGTGACGGACCTTAGGGTTAAGGTTTGGGTTAAAGTAAGTGGATAGTTAGTGGTGTGTGTATAGTTTAGTATAGGGTTAGGTGTAAGATTTTAGGTGTATGTGTGTGGATTGCCGTTTGTTTGGTGTGCTTGTGTTGTGTGTATGTGTTTTGGAACAGCAAATGTTTTCCCTAGGAAAAAAATTGCTGTTCTGTATGTTCGATGTTTTCAGCTTTCACTGAATAGGGGTCGATATTAGAACATTTGAAGTTTTGAAACTTCAATGTTCTAATATAGACCCTTCCATTTGTACTACAGGTACATTAAGGTTAAGGTTTCTACTGTTCATGCCTATATGTATAATAAATAATATGTCTGCGTGTGCATTTATGTCCAGCTAGTACAGCAGTAACAAAACTGATAAATGTATAATTATTAAAAAATCCATGCAATACAAGTTACTGTATATCTATTCTTATCCAATGTTTTCAAAATATCTAATTTGGTAAAATTGTTTAAACTGCAGATTTCTTTTTTCATTTTTATTGTATTATTTTTGGAAATTGTTAAATTGTTGTTCTTAAAATGTTTTAGTAATACATTGGAGCTTTTCTCCCAGGTCACTACTGAAAATGGGCAACTTCCCAGTCAGACTTTGCTGGTAATCAGATGTTGATAAATAAATAAATAGATAACTATATATATCCGTACTCACACAGGTATTTGTGGACACAGACGAGTAAGGGTTTGTATACACATATTTGTATTTTATAGCTTTACATGCGTACACATAAGGCATATGCCCAGACATCAGCCTGTATTATATAAATATTCAGGTCAGGATTTCTCTTTTCCATGGCTACATGTTTAATATATAACATATTTAAGTGTAATGCATTTCTATATCCATACAAACATGCTTTTGACATGATGGGTGTGAGCGTCTTTATATATATTTGAATTTTATATAGCTTAACATATTTACACACCAAGCCATGCCAAGGTGAACAATTGACCCAATATGTTATGCTGCACCCACTTTGGACCATTTTTGTTGTCAGCTGACCTTAGAGGTACATGGAACTCTTCTAATTCTGATTCATTGTGATATAAACATTGAAAATACAGCTTTGTTTATACAACTTCTTGTTAGATGGTTTTTAGTTTATTGTCCCTACATGGATTGACGGGAATGCCCAGATCTTTGTCAACACATCTGCTATGTTATGTAAGTCAGTAATACTGCAGATTTGAAAAAGGTATACAAATTATTAAACATGCATCTTGCTATTCTTATAGCTCACTGCTTCTTCTTCTTTGAGGAATTTCTTTTATTTTGCCCTCTGTGTCAGTTGCAAATGTTTCTCACAACTTGCATTGTTAGAGTTGCATTCTCAGTTACTTTTCATAGTATGCTTTGCTAACTGGATGAAGAATATCAAATCTAAAATGTCAGTAATGCCCAGTACTGTGTGTTACTAGGTACTCACAGCAAGGCCCAGTACTGTGTGTTACTAGGTGCTCACAGCAACAACACATTTTATCCATGTGTGTGCATGTGTGTGTGTCTGTGTGTATGTGTGCAACTGTGCATGTGTATATCTGTATATCTAATGCATGCACATACATGTATATGTAAGTGCATGCATAAATGTGTTCATGTGTATCTACTTATATATCTGTCTATATAGCTACAGAGATAAATATATATATATATATATATATATATATATATATATATATATATATATGTGTGTGTGTGTGTGTGTGTGAATGATTTTATGTATGAAATGAAATAATTGCAGTTAAATCTTGTGCTTAGGTTACTGCCTTTTTCATATAAAATCTGAATGTGGCTTTTCATACCAGAGCCATTTCAGAGAGGTTATGTCAGTTAGTATCCCATTTGTATAAACACGAGGGGCAGTCACAATGCAGTGATGAACTTGGTACTTAGCTTCATCACCCAGAACCAGTTTTCTCTGCATCAAATGCTATAATAAGCTTTTCTGCAGTGCTGCATAAAGGGACACTGTTTCTGTTTTCTTTATTCCTGCCTCTTCTTTCTTTCTTTCTTTCTTTTTCTTTCCTTTTTTTATACAATGATTTATTGCAGCCTGTGTGTATTCTACCTTTGTTATTTTTGGAGAATAGCTAGCAGTGTAGATCTGAAACCAGAAATAATCTAGCAACAAGAAACTGTTTTATATATATTGCTTTATCGATAGCTGCATTTTAAATCAGATCTATGTTTCCTTTTACACACACACACACACACACACACACACACACACACACACACACACACACTGGGTCACATTCCATAAAACTCACTGAATCATTGGGAGAGGTCCATGAAGTACACCAATCAGATGATAGCCAAAGTTGCACAAGGTTTAGATTTTTCTAGCTCTACAGCACTGGTCATTTGACCATTAGGCCTAGGGCAGAATGCTAGATCATCCCTTGAACAACTTGCTGGGGGACCAGCTACATTCATTAGCCCATTATAGTAAGTGGCAAATAGACCATAGAAATAGGAGCTAGGTCTAATTGCTTGCTGATTCAAGCACATAGCTGATTGGTGGGTGAAATCAGTAACCTAATGATTAGTATGGAAGATTAAGGCTATGTATGAGCAGTTAAAGTGTTTCTTGTAGTATAAGGTTTGATTCCATTAACTTCAAATTGCCTATTGTATGACCCTGAGCAAGTCATATAAGCCAGCAATGCCATGGGAAAAATTGAGCTGGGCCCTTCAATGATCTTCTCGTCAACATACCTAGCAACTGTCTATAAAATAAACTGGCAGCTGTATAAGCAAATCATAAGAATATTTATCTCATCTGTATGCTATGTCTTCCTGAAAGATATGATAAAACAAAAACTGGATGCCATGGTTTACCAGGTAAAGTAAATGAAATGTTGTTTGTGAAGAAATACTAAAACAGTAATTCCATGGTGAATTAATGGAGGGACATGAAAATGGGGGTCACCACTTCAGGCAGAAAATTATATCATGAATAGATTGCTTGTAAAGCAGTGCACTTATCAGGGCTTTCCAAATAACTGGCAGATAATTCAAACTGGTTGCCTACATGCCAAATTGGTGGATAGTCCAAATTCATAATATAGCCCATAAGATGTAATTAAAAGATGACCCAGACTTTATATGAGAAGTCTAATTGTTAAATGTTCCAAAGTCGTGGCTCCTTAGCAGATGATGTAAGTGTTTTTTTTATGACAAAACATCATAACAAATACATCAGTAGAATGAAACGTGCAAAACTTATGTTGAAAAATGATGTAACGTGTTGAAATATAAGATGTGGCCGTATGGATAAAAATTTGTTTATGAACTGATGGTGGAGTAGCAATGTTACAACAAATTAATGAAAGCAGACTGCAGGGAATTCCCTAGTTAGATGATGATATAATGAACAGATACTGGAGATGCCTGGGAGAGTGTAGTTATGCTGACCAGGGAATTAGATTTACATGACAGATGATCCACATTGGTTGTTGATAGGTCTGATTGGTGAACGACTTAAACTCATGCAGTTATACAACCTGGAGTCAAAGGTTGCATGAACTGGCAAAAAATAAAAAAAGATTGACAGACCAACACACTAAGGGGAGTATGGACTTGTGATATTTATCTATTTATTGATTTAATTTAATTTCATTAATTTATTTATTTGTTTTCAGTTTGATAAACAAATAAGTGGACTGATCACCAGACCCATTTCAGCCATGATGCAGGCCAAGATAGGCAGAGAGTTAAAGTGAATGACATTAGTTTACAATTCAAGTGAAGAATGCACACAAATTGAATTACATTTACCAACCTGAGCAGCAGTTGGTGTTTGCAATCATAAATAGAAAAATGAAGACTGATAATTGACTGACATTTATATTATTCAATAACCTTACCTACTTCAGTTGGGGTTTCAGGAGGTCTAAAAGTAAATTCCATGTCACTGTAGAAAAGTTAGCATTGATGCATTACAATACTTGGTTTCAAGTTCAATTCCTGCAGGCCTGTTTTCTTTGCACAGCTCCCTGTGTCCATGTCAGTTTTTGCCTGGGTCAACAGCCAAAAAACATGCAATGGTAATCCTCCTAAGTTCATAGGAGTTTACTATGCTATTGGCTGTAGGACCTTTATAAGCCAAGCCATGTTATACTCTTGTTCCCTTATTGACCAGGTTGTATGGTCTATATTTGCAGCGTGAGTCTATGATCAGCACCGACTGCCCTTATCCAAGATGGACATAGGTGACACCCTTGGGGTAAATTTATGATCTCCCATCCAGTTGTCCAAGTCGCTTAAATAGGATAATTGAGGAGCTCTGTTTTACATGAACTGGGTTCCAGAGGAGTGGCAATCTCTGGGAGACATATCTGTTTTTCCAGCATGTCCTGTTAATGTTGCGGGCTAGGTTAAGATCCCTAGAGTGAGTGAATCTTGTCCCATTTCACTTGCAGATGTGCAGAATTTTCATTAGGGCAGGGTCCAAGACTGCTTTGTAGGCCAGGCACAAATTGCCTCTCAGCAGCCTATAAGATACAGAGTACAGTGACAGGGCCTTCAGTCTATCCATGTAGGTCATGTGTTGAAGGTCCATAATTTTCTTGCTGAGAAATCTCAGAGGTCTCTCCAGCTGCTGTACGTGTCTGGTGAGGTACATAAAGAAGGAATTGTTGTACTTTATTAGTGGTCTGATGAGGGATGAGTACAGGGGGGGTTATAACATCCTTAGCTCTGGATGTGATGCCCTCACTTATCAGATGTACAACATAGAAGGCCTTCCTTAATACTATCATCACATGGTGATCGAAGTTAAGGTTGCTATAAACCTGTGTTCCCAAACCTGTCACCATAGGGTTTGAGCTAAGGGGAATACTGTTGATATTGTAATTTGCAAGGACTTCCCTTTGCCAAAAGGAAAGATAATGCATTTTTTTGCATTTAGTTTAAGTCCATGGCTTTGGCACCAATCATTTGTCTGTGTACGCCCTTTTTGTAGTATGTCAACATTGCTGAGGGACTCATGATTGCATGCAGTTTGCAGTCATCAGCAAACTTAGTAAGCCACAGGCCATCTATTTTCACCTGGACTACTGAGAAATAGATTCCAAATAGTAGGGAGCCCTGCACAGATCCTTGTGGTACACAACAGGTAACTGTTCTGCAGGAACAGGTGGAATCCCCAACTTTGACTGTATGCATTCTGTCGGTTACCCATCTAGTGACATATGGGTTCATTCCCAACTGGGTGAATTTCTCAATGATGTGTGAGTGAGGGATTGTGTCAAAAGCCTTGGATAACTCAAGATAGGCTGCATGTACTGTTTTGCCTTCATCCAGAGCTTAGATGACATTCTCGAAGAAGTCCACCAGGTTTAATAAGCAGGATCTACTCTTAACGAAGCCAAATTGAGTTGGGTCAAGAGTTTGAAGGTCACCTATGTCTTTGTTGATAAGGTCCATGATGATTCTCTCCATGGCCTTGCAGATAAGGCTGGTTAGGCTTATGGGTCTATAGTTCCCAGGGTCAGTTGATGGACCCATTTTGTGCAAGGGAATTACTGTTGCTATTTTCCACTCTGCTGAGACAAAGCCAGTACTTAGACTGTGGTTGAAGACACTGCTAAGTGGTTCCACTAGGTCCTGTTTTAGACCAATTAGTAGGCAGCCTGGGATATTATCTGGTCCCACACAGGTTGTTTTTGGCCACGGAAAATGCGGTTATGACCTGCTCTTTGTAGATACTAGGTAGAGGGCTAGTGACAGGTATGCTTTGGGATATGTCTGGTGGGGATATGGGGTGAAGGTTGTGCAAAATCTGTCTGCTAGCAGGTTGGCAATGTCCTCAGGCTCAGTATGAGTGGTACCATCCACTACTAGTTCGGCACAAAGCTGGGCCTTCCCTTTTAGATTTCTGATATAGCTAAAGAATGTCTTGTGATTACCTTAGCTAGGAATGCTAGTTTAGCTTCATAATTGGCTTTAGAGGACTTTCATAAGATATCTTATTTGCTTGTTCAAGCTGTGGAGGGTGTCCTTACTTTGCTGAGTCAGTTCCCTCTTGCTCTTAGACATTAGTTTTTTCCTCTTGTTGTATAACTTATTTATGCTTGATGTCCACCAGGATGGCTTGATTTTCATGAAAACCTTGTTTTGATCTATTTAGATACAGCCACGTCTATACATTGTCTAGGTGTTTATATAGGGCATTTGTGTACACCTCTGTATTAGAGTCACTGTTGACAGTGGCAGCATGGGGTTTGAAACTATTTATGTCATCGCTTGGGAGGCTGAAGTTTGCTTTGGAGAAATTTATCATTCTTTTTGCTCTTCGGGGGGCAGGTATGATTGATACTTTGAATAAGACTGATTTATGATTACACGCAGGGGGTAGTGCAGAAACCCACTATGTTGCTGAATACTAAGTCTAGGACATTTGAGCCCCTTGTGGGGGTGCCGGCTATCTGTTCCAGAGCATTTGTGTCAACAAAGACCAGGAACCTTAGGGCGAGCATGTGTGTGTTCATATATGACTCCCAATCGATGGAAGGATAGTTGAGATCACCAATGACCAAGGTGTCTGGCTGTATAGTGTTTGACTCAAGTAGATCCAAGTAGGCAGACTGGTTCTCGTAGTTCATAGGGGGACCTATAGCTAACAATGATATAGAAGGGGGTTTTACCTACAGTTAGTTGGACTTGGAGTAGCTCTAGGGAGTCATACTGTTTGATCAGTCTTGAGGTATATTTGTCTTTAATGAAGATGGATACACTTCCTCCTTTGGTTCTTTCACACTCATTTTGAGGTCTGAATATGTGGAAGCCATTGTAGCCTTGCATGGCCAGGGTGCTGTCTGTAGCCTTGAACCATGCAGGGCAGTTTCCAACGTAGAATCTTAGCATTAAGCAGCATAACCTAGAGTTTGTCTCTAGTGGATTATTTTTATGCTGGGAATTTTGTTGTTATGACATTGCCTAAAAAAGGTGCTACGGTGGAGGCAAATACCTTTACTAGTAACCAAAAGCTAAAAAGTGACAGGTGAAGACCATCTCTGATAAAGCAGCATGGTCTGTCGATCATATCTTCCCAGGCTGACAGATACTGGATCCCCCTGGATTGACACCAGAAGCTAAGCCAGTTGTTGAAATCAGTCATTGTTTCTTTATATTGAGACATCATCCTGGATGAAGGTACAATGCTGCTTAGGACTAGGGGCATACCTGCCCAAGACTCATAATCTGAGAGTTCAGTCATGTCTCTCTTCATATAGTCCAGTGAGGTATGTCTCAAGTCATTCACTCCAACATGGACTATGACAGAATCATAACAGTACTTGTTGTTGAGAGTCTTGAGCGCGTCCATGATTTTATGGATCCTAGCACCTGACAGGCAGCTGACCAGGACCTTCTCCTTGTCCAACCTAGTGAGGGGGATATCTGTGTGTCTCACTATGGGGTTGCCTATGACGAGGACATTTGGTTTTGAGGGGTTATTAGTTGAGACACTGTTGTGTGTATTATTTTGTGTAGTGAATTCTGTTGGGTCTGCAGTGTGTGCAGTAGGGTTGTGCTTGGGAGGTCTTTGATCTTTAGATAGGCTTTTAGTGAGTACCTCCGCAGTGGGTTTATGTGTTGTGAGCTTGTTATGTGTAGGAGGTGAGGTGTGTGTGCGCTGAAAACCTGTTTGATATCTGGTTTGTTGTTATGTGAGAGAATTGATTCCAAATTCATAATGTAGCTCCATCTCTCACATGTTGCATTTGTTTATTTTAGGAGTAACTGTTGTCAGCATACATGAGGCAATTACTACATTGCCTTGGGATGCCCAAGTCAATCAGGTTGGCTGGAGAAATGGTAGGAAACTGTCCATCCATTACAGCAGGTATATACTGTAGTAACTAGTGGGGAGTGGGCTAGATGCACCAGGTTTTGCTGTAGGACAACAAAAAGAGGCTGTTGTATGGAGAGCTAGGGGTAGAAAACTGCATCAGTGCTTCAAAATGCACAATTGAGTTACTCACAGGGCAGCAGTGCAATCTCTGAGCAACTCTGATAACCTGAACACAAACCTGCTCAAACACGATGCTTAAATGCAAGCAAAGTTAAATTATTTTAAACAATGTAACCAAAGGGAAAGCCCAAGACCGAGCCTTATTCCAGCAATCCCCAACTCAGATGGGTCCTTGGCTGCACACTTCTGCCACAAGGATGCAGGGGGGGGGGCTTTTTAATGTAAGATGGATGGTTTAAGTGGTCAAATGATACCAAGCGCTCTAGATTCAGCAAGCCTGAATCTAGCCTATGCTATAAAATGCAGAAGTACTAGAAATTCAAAGTGCAGAAAATCACAGTCACAACAGCAAAAAAAAAAAAAACAGTTTAAATAAAGCAGCAATTCAGTAGAATACTCCCACAAACAGGTAGACCACAAATGTTCCCAGTGTGAAATAACTAGTCTGGAATCCAAATGTTTAAACCAGAAAAAAAACACTTAGAATAACTGGCACAATATGCCTTCACCAACAAGGGTGTAGGCTACAATCTCCTGTCACAAGAGTCTAGACCACAAACATTTCTAATTTAAACTAACTTGTTTGGAGCCTAATTGCTTTAACCAGAACTGCAACAATTTCAGAATAACAGACACAATCCCTTCAATCAGCAATTCCCAGCTTAGAAGTGTGTAGGCTATCCTCTGCTGTCACAATTGTTTAGACCACAAAACTTCCTAATATATTACAACTGCTTGGGAATCCAAGTGCTTAAACCAGAACTAAGACACTTTCAGAATAAAAGACACAATAAGCCTTCAACCAGCAATTCCCAGCTTAGAAGGATATAAGTTATCCACTCCTGCCACAACAGTTTGACAACAAATTGTCCTAAGGTAAAATAACTGGTTTGGAAACCAAGTGCTTAACTCAGAAAAAAGACACTTAGAACAACAAGCACAGTAAGCCTTCAACCAGCAATTCCCAGCTCTGAAGGGCAGAGGCCTCCCACACGAGTGTAGACTACAAACCTTCTTAATATAAAACAACTGGCCTGAAGCCCAAGTGCTTAAAGCAGAAACTAAGAGGCTTAGAATAACAGTTACAGTTTAATCAGGCTACTAACAAGCAGTAATAAATGCAGCAGAATAAATGCAACTGAACACATTTAAGAACAAGCAGCAAAAGCAAAACAAATAATAAAGTAGGAAGAAACACAAATAAGGTAAAAGCAGCTGAATAAAATGCAATATATTTAAATACAATGGGAAAGGAGGAAACAGAAGATAATTCAATAAGCTGATGAGATGGAACTGGGAGGGGTGTCCAAAATCAGATTTATATAAGGGCAAGCAACTCAAAACCCACCAAGTTTAAGAATGCAACAACAGTTGGATGAGTGGGTGGAAAAAATAAAATGCAAAAAGAGATCAGCAATATTAAGGCAGAGTACAGCAAGCCAAACAAGCATTCCAGCTAAACAGAGATGCCTCTGAATATTTCTAACTAAATGAGGAATGGTATTTCCCAGCTCCTCCCACTAATTAGTTGATGTTATTTACAGTTTGCAAAGGAATTATTTGCTAACTTTCCTAACTGACCTTAGCTAAGACTTCTTAAAACTCCAACAGAAGAAAAAACTTAAAACAAAACAATTGTAATACAAGAAAAGGATAAAAAATAGAAGCAACCAAACCTTCAATGAAAAATTTCAATTCACAGTAAAATGCAGAGTTCAGCAATTTTCAGGCAGAGTACAGCAAGCAAGACAAACAAGCACTCCAGCTAAATAGCTAGTGGCAGATTTAGGTTTTGGCGCAGGGGCATGCGCCTCCCCCTTTTTAAACTCATGCTATAACTTCGCCAAGGATGTCAGAAAGCATACGTGATGTACACTGTAACGTACACATTGACAAGGTAGGGGTAGCAAACATGCAAAAAAAATCTTAAAAAATGTCTCAAAAGTCCTCATCTCCCCAGCGATAAGCTTTTTGTACTCACAGCCAGCCAGGACAGTTATTATCACTTTGCTTTTAAGTCCTGCTTGCTGCCTGGTGGGAGGGGTAAAAATGTGGTTGGCCACGTCTTGCCCAAAGCTAAGAAGGGGGGGGTTGGGGGATGACTGGATTAATCCATCCAGAAAAAACAACACTGACTTTTTTTTTTTTAGTTAACGTAATTGAGATTGGCTGCAGGTGCATTTGGTGGCCTGCTTAATTTCCATTAAATACAGATGCAGTCGATCTCTTGTTGTTGTTGCTGGTGCCTGCCTAATACTAACTTTTGGAGTTTGTAGAAGAAAGTCCGAGTGAAGAGCCAAGCAGCTCCTTTTCTTTGTAGTCCTGTGGTGTGTGTAGATTTTTCTGTTGCATTTTAGTACAGTGTGCACTAAATCAGTTATGCTTTTGCATTCTCTCATTCTTCAATCGAGTGTGTGCAGCACTGTACAGGACAGTCTCCTGAAATTTGGTTGGATGCTCCATAGGGCAAGGTGCACAGTGCAAGAACTTCAAAACAGCTTGTTTTTTTTTTTTTTTTAGACCAGACAGGAGTCAGGACTTACGATGATAACACAACTACGGTTGCTTTTTTGCACACTTCTTTCCAATCCATTCTCTACAGCAAGCAATTGACCAACCCACAAAAGTTAGCCTGTGCCCTTACTGGGATTAAGTTGATCCAGATTACGAAGCTGCAGTACAGAGAGAGGACAGTTGTAAGGTGTGTGTATATATATATATATATATATATATATATATATATATATATATATATATATATGTGTGTGTATGTATATATATATATATATATATATATATATATATATATATGTGTGTGTATATATATATATATATATATATATATATATATATATATATATATATATATATATATATATATATATATATATATATATATATATATGTATAGATATATATATATATATATATATGGGTCTAGGACTATTCACTGAAAGCACATTACACATAAACACATTTGACTGTGCACAATTCATGAAATCTCAATTCACTGAAAACACAATTCAATGAAACACGTTTTACTGAAAGTTATATATATGGCCTTTTCCCCACTGTTGTGTGACCCTGGAGTTAGTATATATAGTAAGGGGGGTGTGGGGGTGTAGCCCCCCACCTATTGTAAATATTTTGAACTATATACATGGATACTTGCAATTCCAATAAATTACTCTTTTCTGAACTTAATATATATCCAAAATATGTGGAGGGCTATGCCCCCCACACACCCCCCTCCAGGGTCACACAACAGTGGGGAAACGGCCATATATAACTTTCAGTGAAATGTGTTTAGTGACTTGAGTTTTCAGTGAATTAAGCTTTCAGTGATTTGTCAACAGTCATTTGACTTTAAGTGAAATGTGCTTTCAGTGAATAGTCCTAGACTCATATATATATATATATATATATATATATATATATATATATATACATATATATATATATATATATATATATATATATATATATATATATTTTTTTTTTTTACTTTACTGCTGCAAAGAAAACTGTGAGGAAAGTGTCAAATTGTGAGAGTGTGTTTGTATGTGTGTGTATGTGTATGAGTGTAAGTATTAAGCAAACATTTTTTTGCAAGTATTGAGTAAATGGTTGTGTGAGCAAGTGTTTGTGTGTGTGTGTGTGTGTGTGTGTGTGTGTGTGTGTGTGTGTGTGTGTGTGTGTGTGTGTGCACGTTTGTTCTCTAGTTTGTATGTTACAGAGGACTTGAAAATGTGTAAGCCAGTTACATGTGTTACAGATGAGGGATGCATGTCTGCAAAAGAACTTCACTAAGGTGATGTTTTGGTTACAGAGCAGCTGATTATTGCATCAAACACTAAGCTTATGAGATTGGGAGACAAATTGAATGGTTAATATTTAATACAACACACAGTGATTGAAATTGTAGATACATTTTAGGATTAGTGTATATATGGCATGGTAAATGGGCCGTTCTAGGTTTGTTTTTCCAATCATATCAACCAGTTGGTTAGTGATAGCTATAGAACTATATTTAGAATAAAAATGTTTATAAAGTCTAGGAAACTGGAAATGAAGTCATTGTTTTTTAGTTACATTAGACCCAAACTTGAGTGTGGATGAACTTGGCTTGTAGCTTGGCTACAATCATCTGCATTAGAAGCTGAAGTCAAGTGAAACTTGCAGTAGTGCATTTAATATTCTAAGTACAAACTTGCAGTTTTAAAAGTACTGTATTTTCATTTTTTTCTGTTTCCTAATTGTGTGTTTCATTGAACAGTGTGCTGTGTGTCTCTCTGCAGTTAGTTTCCTACCTACGCTCCCTGTTCTTGTGTTGGTATTAGTGTTGGTGGCTCTGGAATTGCCAGCCCCTCCTGTAAGTCTGTATTAGAACACTCCTCCTGGGTCCGTCTCATTTGCTCACTTAACCAAGTACAGTGAGATCATATTCTGAGTCTAGTGTTCACTCTACTTAATACAGAGAGAAGATTTGAGAAGGCCAACCCACTTAGGTTCTTCCTTCATCTCTCCTTGCACTTAAAAAAAAATTTGCACTTTATTCGTTTGCTTTTACTGTATTTGTGTTTCCTCCTACTTTATTTTGCTTTTCTTAAAAGTACGCAATTTTATTTATTCTGCTGCATTTACTACTGCTTGGTAGTAGCCTGATTAAATTGTAACTGTTATTCTAAGTCTTTTGATTTAAGCACATGGGCTTCATACCGGTTGTTTTAAATTAAGAAGGTTTGTGGTCTGTACTGTTGTGGCAGGACAGGTAGCTTACATTCTTCTAAGCTGGGAATTGCTGATTGAAGGCTCAGTGTCTGCTATTCTAAAAGTGTATTAGTTCTGGCTTAAACACTTGAGCTTCAGGCCAGTTATTCTACATTAAGAGGGCTTGTGGTCTGCACTCTTGTGGGAGGAGAGGCTGGATTCTGCCCTTCTGAGCTGGGAATTTCTGCTCACAGGCTTATTGTGCCTGCTTATTTGAACTGTTTCTTTTTGAAATTGGTGCACCTTATTGCTGTAGCATAGACCAGATTCAGGCCTGCTGAATCTAGCTTTGTTTGTATACCTTGAGCACTGACCCAGGCCATCTTTTTTGGAAAAGGTTCCCCTGCACCCTAGTAGCAGGAGTGTGCAGTTAGAACTTGTCTGACTGAAGACTGCTGGAATAGGTTTGAGCTTTTGTTCTGGTTAATTGGGTAACTTGTTTAAATCAATGTGTTTGTTTTCTATCGTTTATATAAAACATTTGCACTTTATTCATCTGCTTTTACTGTATTTGTGTTTCTTCCTGCTTTATTACTAAGGGCATTGACTACAACTCTGATCTGCAATATATAACAATAAGTATCCTTTTAGGTGCATTTAAAGTGTTTTTTATTATATCTGCTTTATTTTCTGAAACAAAACAAACAAAAAAATATATATATATATATATATATATATATATATATATATATATATATATATATATATATATACTTGTTTCCTGTCTTTCTAAGCTAGTATAGTCCAGTTTTCTGGTTAGTGCTGAATTCAGGACTGTGTTACAAATTTCTGTGTTTGCCCATACCTTATTGGGACAGAAGGAAGTTTCTCTGTTTACCTGTGAGAGAGGGGAACTTTGAGCACCCTATCTGTCCCTGGTGGAGTGGTTTCAGCCCAGAAATTAGTAGTTTATTGGCCATTTTGGGCTTATTTCTATGTCTTTCATTTCCCTGCTATAAATACTGCATTTGCCCGGTTTTGAGCACCAGACAGCGCCGGTTAACTAGAGTAAAACTATTCCTGGCTCCACAAAGTCTCCTCTTCAGTTTTTCCCTTGGAACTAGACAAACTTTCAACTTAAGCACTCAAGCCTTTCATTTCTCCGTCCAGCTCTTGTTCAAAACTCATAGCAAGCACTTATAAACCCTAGCACTAGACCCTCCTGTACTCTACAGAAGGACATGGCCTTACCAGCCATCCAGTAAAATAGTTCACTGTACCTATCCAGGTATGTCCAAAGGACAGATTCAGGTGTAATCTCCAGTCCAACTGGTGAATCTGGGCATTTTGAGGCAATGTTACAAATGTACACAGACAACCCTCTCCTCCTACCACCAAACACTAATACATGCGAGAGGTGCAATTATACAGCCAAACTGGAGGCTAAGCTCTCTCAACCCAAGACAGGATCAGACAGTCAAGAGGAGAAGGGAAATACTTGCATCACACTACCAGTCTCACAAAGACCCATTAAACCAGCACCAGCAAAGAACACACATAAATACATGAAAACATACTCAGAGGTTCTATATAAAAATCTACAAAAGCAACAGAGACCTCCAAAGCAAGCATCCAAGCAACCTCCACCCCCCAACAAAAACCATAAAACACATACTTCACAAAACCAGTGTGCCATGCAATCACAGCCCTTAAGGCAAAATAACATACCCAACATACTAGTAATAGGGGACTCTATAGTCAGGAACACTGACGTCCCACTCATTAGGCTGAATAAGGAGAAGGTTACTGTTAGCTGCCTGTCGGGTGCCAGGATCTGCCACATAACACAAGCACTCAGGTCACTCCAGAATAAGTACAAATATGACTCTGTCATTGTCCATGTTGGTGTGAATGACCTGAGCCATACCTCCCTGGACTACATGACAAGAGATATGGAAGTGATCTCTGATCACGTAGCCCAGGCCGGTATGACCCTGACTAGCATCCTGCCTTCACCAGGAATTATACCACAGTATAAAGAAAAAATTCTTAATTTCAACAATTGGCTAAGTTTCTGGTGTCATTCAAAGGGGGATCCAGTGTCTGTCTGCCTAGGATGACATGCTCGACAAGCCACACTGCTTCACTAGAGATGGCTTGCACCTGTCACCCTTTGGCTTTCGAATACTGGCCAAGGCTCTTGACACCCCCATAGTGCCTTTTTAGGCAAGGCTCAAAAGACAAACCCAGCATCGTAAATAGCACAAGTAACAAAAAAACTGAGGGTAATGCTACTCAATGCCAGAAGTGTAAACCTCAAAATGCACACACTTGAGGCACTCCTCAGTATGGAGAAAATCAATATATGTGCAGTAACAGAAACCTGGTTTAAGGCTCCAGAGAGCACCCCAGCACTACCAGGCTACAACTTATACCATACATTTTGGCCACAGAACCCGAACCGAAATACAAAAGGCAGGGGGTATCCATATTCATCAAGGATACCCACACCTCCAGGTTAGTGGCACAGCATGATGCTTCAGAGATCATTCATGTACAACAATGGGCAAAACTGCAATTCAAATTGTAGCTTGCTACAGATCACCCACCATGTCCCAGGACCCCCATTCCGTGTTTCTGGAAACACTGGGAAACATAAAGGTCCTACCAAACACCCTAATATTGGGTGATTTCAATTACCCAAACATTAACTGGGAGACCTACTCAAGTACTAACTTCCTTGCCTAACATTTCCTAGAATTTATAAACTCAAGCACCCTGGTTCAACTGGTCCGCACTCCCACCAGAGGTGACAACATATTGGACCTGGTCATCACCAACATGGGTGACCGGTGTTCCACACCGGAGGTCAGTCCCTTGCTGGTTAGACCTGACCATAAACAAATCACTTTGGATATCCAAATTCCACCCCCACCCCAGGACAAGGAAACCACTGTGAAAAACTTTTCAAAAGCAAACTTCAAGTTACTTAAGACCGAGGTGGAAAGTTTCAAAGCCCCCATGCTGAAGGATAATACTGTCCAAGCTGCAAAATCCTTTACTAATGCATTCTATGGGCACCTACAAGAATGCATGGATCGTGCCATCCCAAGCAAAACCAAGACTCACTCCTCCAAGAAAAGGAAACCAGTCTGGTGGACTCCTGCCATAAACAAGCTATTCAATAGAAGGAGGAAACTAGTACAGAAAAGAGTAAAATCCCAAGAAGGGAAGACATCCCTGATCAGTATCAGCAAGAAACTACGATCCCTCATAAAATCATCCAAGGCGAGCTTCGAAAGAAAAATTGCCAAGGACTCCAAAGACAACCACAAGGCTATGTCAAGAATCTAAGTGGCAATGCTCAGATCTGCTCAGAGTTAGTGCAGAATGGCACAAAATACACTGAACAGACCAATATCACCAACATCCTGGCAGACAGGATCAGTGCAAACTTCAACCCCAAAAGGGCCCATAACCATACCAGAAGAATGTAGAGTTCCTGAAATCACAGACACTCAGGTTAAAACAGCCCTCTCCAAAGCCAAAAGCATAGCATCAATTGGACTGGACAGTGTCCCAGGCTGCATCCTACATGCACTCAAAGACGAACTAACCCCTCACCTAAACACACTTGTCAAACTCAGTCTCTCCACAGGCTGCATACCCATAGAGTGATGCACAGCAATGGTTATTCCTCTCCACAAAGGTAGAGAAACAACAGACTCTGGGAACTACTGCCCTATAAGCCTGACTAGCTTGGTCCACAAGGCTATGGAGCACATCATCATGGAACTCATTAACAGAGACATTGGGAACCTCCAAACACTGGACCCTAACCAGTTCGGCTTTGTTAAGGGCAGATCATGCCTCCTAAACCTGGTGGACTTCTTTGAGACAGTTACCAAGGCTATAGACAAGGGAAAGGTGGTACACACAGCCTACCTAGACCTCACAAAGGCATTCGACACCATTCCCCATTCTGGTATTATAGACAAGCTCACCAGCCTGAACATAAACCCCAATGTCACAAGATGGGTTGCCAACTGGCTCACAGACAGAGCCCACATGGTGAGAGTTGCGGGAGCTAGGCCCAACTCTAAACCGGTCACAAGTGGCATTCCCCAGGGCTCAGTCCCAGGACCCCTTCTGTTCAGCATATATTTCTCAGAGGTACAGGCAAGCACAGGAGGACTATGGTTGACCAAGTTCACAGACGACTGCAAACTAGGGGCTATAAATGACTCTCCGGCTGACACAGACATCCTCCAAAAGGGTCTCACTGAGACGGATACCTGGTGTCAAAATCATGGCCTTAAGCTAAATGCCAAAAAGTGCATAGTCATCCCCTTTGGAAAAAACAAAGTACCCAAAAACTACCACATAGGTGGTAGTCCCCTACATACAGAAAATGTAATAATGGATCTGGGGACCCAAGTAGATAGTAATCTCACCTTTGATAATCACATTGCCAAAGTGGTTACAAAATCCTTCTACATGGCCCACCTAATCCCAAAAGGGTTCACATCCAGATCAAAAGTGGTCATTGTGCCCCTCTACTCATCACTCATTAGACCCATCAGAGAGTACAACGCCCCATTTGGGATGTACCTTACAAGACACCTGCAACAGCTGGAAAGACCACAAAAGTACCTCACCAAGAGGATCACTGGCCTCAAACAGATGCCCTATGCAGCTCGACTGAAGAAACTCCAGCTGTACTCGGTTGCATACCTCCTACTCAGAGGTGATCTCTGCCTGACATACAAGGCCATGTCCAACCCAGAATTGATGGACATGCTCCACCTAAAGAAAACCTTATCCCCTCGAGCCACACGTTCTAGGGATCTAAACCTCACCACAACAATAAATAGGATGTGCTGGAGGGATAGATTCCTGTCCCAGAGACTTCCCATGCTTTGGAACAAGATTCCAATCTACATTAGGCAGAGCTCCTCGCTAACACTCTTCAAGAGAAACCTTGACGAGTGGATGGGAAACAAAAAGTTTACCCCGGGGATCACTTCAGTGGCTCTGTTGGACAGAGGCACAGGGAACTAATCTAAGGAAGCGGCAAAAGCCAATGCATTCTGGCTAGGCTTATAAATGCCTTCAGGCAGATAGCCTAATACCTACCTATGAACCTATATGGAAACCATATAAGAAAATCATGAGTGAACTGTAAAGACCCCAGCAGAAATATACCAAGAGCATCAATGGAAGTAAAAATTTAAGTCACTATGAAAGACTAAAATATCTGAACTTGTACAGTATCTTAGATATTTAAGAGGAGATCTTATTTGGGTATTTAGGATATTTAGGGACAACTACCTCTGGGAATGTTTGGGGTTATCAAAAAGTAGTAGAGAATCATCAGACAACCTATGCAGAAGATTCTGTAGGAATGAGAAGTGTACCAATTAGTTGTCTGAGAGAGCAGCTGATGCATGGTACAGACTAGCAAATTACATTAAAGCAAATACTAGTTTAGATATTTTTAAGAACAGCCTGGAACTTATTATGGGAGCAACTCTTTTGGTATATTGGTAAACTAGAAGGGCATTACTGCCCATGCTTGAAATATTTCTATGTATGTAAAACCTAAAATGGGAGAACAAAGGCCAAGAAATAGGGAGAGATTTTAAATATCACTCTTATAAACTTAGAAAGATGCTGGAATAACTGGATATGTGTTAACATGCAGTTTCACTGTTTAGAGAAACATTATCCCACATTTAGGACTCTAAATGCTGCGTTGGTTAATAATGTGCATATTGTCAGTCTGATCTCAGCTCAAACTATAGTGAGAGGGAGTTGATTTACATTTGCCATCACACTAAACCCGATGGCTTTCCAAGAAGTCTGAATGTTGCAGCTGATGAAACCAACAACTTTATGTATGGTTAGAAGCAGTGTGTTTGGTGATCACAGCTGATGGCTAGAAGTGGCTGTCTGTCTGGAGATGGAAAGGCAGCATAGCTCTCAGCTGTATGTCATTATGAGGAATGTTCTTCAGTTTGTGAGTCTGAGTGTTAACTGTTGTCATTGTATACAATACTAAACCATGATAATCAGGAAAACTATGTATGAGGAAGCAGTTATTTCACTTAACGTGCTATGAGCATCCTAGATGATGTTGTTAGTAAATGTTCGCCTATTGCTCCATATTGTCACATTATGTTCCACATTTTGGAGATGAGGGGTTTACAGCTATGGGAGGCATTCAGTGGAAGAAAGCAAATGGCAGACTTTAAGTCAATCCATGTAAGACATATTGTTTAGGCCTTGTATCCTTTTAGTAAGGTATCTCTGTGGGCATTCCAGTTGGTGCATGTGTCTGTACAGATACAGGCCAAAGGAGGCATTATGCTCAATGACTGGCCTAATGAGGGCTAAGTAAAGGGGGGCAATGACATCCTAAATGTAGACGTAAACCCCTTTCTTTAAGCTGTACAATATAAAAACTTTCTTACATCAGTAGACACATCAGTCAAAATTTAGGTCACTGTCCAGATAAACTCTGAAATCCCAAACAACAGAGTCTATTCTTAGGGTTTTATTGTCATTGTGGTTGTTCCCTGAGGTAGATGACTTCCCAAAGGATACAATAATGCATTTATTGGCATTTCATTTTGGTCCATGATTCTGGCACCAGTTATTTTGGACAAACCTTCCAGAAGGATGGCTACATAATTTGGGGATTCTGTGACTGCTCTTAACTTGTAGTCATGAGCAAACGTAGTCATCCAGAGTTCTTTGGTGTTGGCTTTTACTTCAGAGAAGTAGACGCTAAACAGGAAAGGTCCCAGCACAGAACCCTTGGGACTCCACCAGTGGTTCATCTTTTTATGGAGGTAACTTTCCCTATTTTGTTTTCTTGCATGCTATCTGTGAGCCATGTGGCAATCCAACAATCCAGTGGGTGACATAGGAGTTTATTCCTAGTTTATTTATTTTGTCTACAATGCCTGAGTGGGGAATTGTGTCAAAAGCTTTGGCTAGGTCGAGGTATGCAGTGTGTACCATTTTACCTTCCTATATTGCATTGGTGACCTTTTCAAAAAAGTCCATTGGATTCAGTAAGCATGGCCTACCCTTGGCAAATCCAAACTGAAACAGAATCAGTTTTCGGAGGGTTCCTGTTTCCTCCATGGCTTTGCATATTAGGCTGGTCAGACATTAAAGTAGATTTTGTGTAACTGTCATTTGTGGAATGCTACAGTAGTTTTAAAATTGTTTTTATATGTTGCATATAACTTAACTGACTATTTGCTTTTTAGGACATTTTTTTCATAATGTGTATTTCCTTAATAAATTATTTAAATAATGAAATGTTCTTTAACTGAACTTCACTTATGCGCATAAAATTGTTTACTTAAATTAACTTTGTTGATTTCACATAAATCATTATTCACCTAAATTACTTACATTTGCTCTGGGTATTGTTGGGGTTATATCACCTTCACTGGGATTCTTTGGTAGGTTATCATAATGCTTGTCAGGCATGCGATAAAAAAGAACTATGACTCGGCATGAGAAACCAAACATATCTTCCAGGTATGTCTTTACACAACTGATAATGTCTGCTAATATGCTGTGTGCTGGACAGGAGTTCATTAGGTATCTGCCCCTGGCCGAGGGCATTTTGCTGCCTCAGCTATTGCTTTGCACCCCCCACTTTAGGGAACTAACTAAACCCATTATTTTGCTGTGCGCTCTGCGAACAGTGACACTGAGGTAATCCCTGGGGTATATCTGCGATCTCCCATCCATTGGTCAAGATTTCTCTTGAACAAGGCCAGCGAGGTGCTCTGCCTCATATGTACCTCCACTAACAGAGCCACACAAGGTTCATTGGATCATAGGAGAATATTAGGTTAACTGCCATGAATGGTAATTTTAAGTGTAGCTAATAAGCTGAGGTCAGAATCAAACCCAGTATTTTGTGTATAAAGTGAAGACCTTAACCATTAGGATAAATCCACCCCCAATGATTTGCAACTGATAGTATGTTGCTGTGTTTTCACACATGCCGATACAATATCTTAAGGTGATTTCTTTACATCCCCTTCCCCAGTGTTCTGCTTTCTTACCTCCACACCTCACTTGTCAACTTTCCAGACTGCACCCCCCCTTTGCAAAATCCTGGATCTGCCACTGATAGCTGTTGTGTGCCCTACACTAAGCAGTTATTTCACCCAGAAATTCAATCTCTGACTCAGGCTTGGCATGCCTGCAAGTCTGAATAGGATAAGGCAGGAATCAAAAATTAATAAAGGTCTACAAGTTAATTATATTAATCTCTTTTAAAGACCCTTTAGGTATGGTGATACTGTTTTTCATTGCTTAGTTTTATTTTTAAAATCTTGGTGTTTATTTAAGACTGATTATTAACATTTGATAATTAAGTGGGTTAAACAGATAAATAAATGCATATTTTTCTTTATGATACTTCTTTATGGCACTCAAAACTAAAGCTTGAACAATGCTATAACAAAGTTGCTAAATTTGCAGTAAATACTCCTTTCAGACCTCACCACTGTATAGCACTGAAAAGCCTGAATTTGTTAGAACTGCCTCATCAACTATAATACATACAGCTTCTTACCACCTATAAAATTATCCAGCATCCATCTGCCCATACAGCACTAAAAAAAATTCTATACAGCTATGTTCCCAGTTGGTCAATGTGATCAAAGCAATGTCTTTCAGCTTTTCCCGGTTAGGGGTCACCACAGCGGATCACCAGTCCACTAGTGATTGGCAGTGGTTTTTATGGTGCCAAGTTGCCAGCCCGATGCCCAGCCTTCACAGAAGGCACACCCACATGCACACGCACCAACCTGCATGTCTTTACAGTTCACGCAGCTGCAGGGAGGACATGCACACTCCACACAGAAGGATCTCCAGCTGAGAATTAAACCGAAGAGCCTCTTGCTGTGAGTTGATCAATGCGATCAAGTGACAAAAAAAAACTCCTGTCTGTCTACAAACCTATCAGATCTAATGGGCATTGTCTGTACTCATACAAGGTTGTTAAGGCCTGAAACTCCTTACCTGTAGCAATTATTTCAATACCCACCCTCCCATCTTTCAAAAATCACTCTGAAAGACTTCCTAGCTAAAACCTGACTCTGTTCTTTCTCAAAACCAGGATAAACTATATCCGAAAATATAAGCACGTACCTTTTCATTCCTTATACCTCCTTACTCTCCTTCACTTACTTCCTTACTGCTATCTAATTCTTTTCCCTGACTTTCTCTCTAGTTATACCATAAACCTGTTTTTCCCTCACTTCATATTGCAGCTCTTGTTTGTATTAGACTAGCTTACTTTAATTACTCTACAAACTGTCTAAAATTTCTCTAAATATTAAATGACTGTCATACAACTTGTATAGATTCTTAACTAACATTTTTATATTATGTCTAGTTTGATATAATTAGTTAAACTGCAGATGTTTTTGTTTTATTTTTGTAGATTGTATAATTATAGTTATTAAAATGTTTGTAATAATTTGGAGCTTTTCTCCCCGGGCGTCTGCTGAAAATGGGATTCTATCTAGCTGGATTTTCCTGGAAATAAAATTTCAAAAAATAAATAAAATAAATAAGACAAGAGATTCACAATGGTGCCTTTAAATTAAAGCAACAACACTGAGGTTATCAGTCTCCACAAGTTGGAATAGAATATTATAGCAATAACCCACACCTGGGTCTGGGTAATGCTGGATTTACCCACGGTTGGTGTGGTTTGGTCACGAGGGCGAAGCCTGAGTGGCCAAACAAAGACAACCATGGGTAAATCCAGCATTACCCACACCCAGAAGTGGGTTATTGCTATTATACAATGACATAATTTAAGAAAAAAAATAATTACTTTTCTTAAATAATGGCATTGTATAATGCCTCCTTGCTGCCCTTCCACAGCTGTCTGGTATTCTGCAGCATTTATGATGTACTGCGCATGCATATGCTTATGCAGTACATCAGAGCTGTGGTTGGAAGAAAAGGAGAAATCAAGATCTGCATTGCTTTTTACAAACTGTCTTGCTATGTTAAAGGAGTTTAACATGGCGAGACAGCTTTAAAAAAAGCAACAGAGAATCTCTGTTGCTTTTTGTAAAGCTGTCTCGCTATGCTAAACACATTTAACATAGCGAGACAGCTTTAAAAAAAGCAACTGAGAAAACAAGAATCTCCATTGCTTTTTTTAAAGCTGTCTCGCTTTGTTAAACCCATTTAACATATCGAGACAGCTTTAAAAAAATCAAAGGAGAAAGGAAGATCTCCGTTACTTTTTTTAAAGCTGTCACGCTATGTTAAACTCCTTTAACATAGCGAGACAGTGTGCAACGGAGATCTTGCATTCTCCGTTGCTGTAAAGAAAGACTTATACTAATGGAAAAAGTCCGGGCAACCGGACCTTTTTCCATTAGTATAAGTCGGATTTACAACGTGCACGCTGACCAATCAGCATGCAGGTTTTAGAATATTAATGGGGGTCATTTTATAATAAACATTTTTAAAAGGGGCAGGAGCAGAAGGGAAGAGATTCCCTCATAGAAAGCAAACATGTCTGCAAAGTAAGTCCATATTAATGCATGAAATTATATAGCATAGCAGCCTGAAATCACTGCGTATGTTTCAGCAAATGAGGTATTAGAACATAGCAAGGTGCTCAAAGGAAAACAAAGACAACATGTGGGCAGAAGAAAAGCATTAGAGATATCAATAATCAAGGGTAAGTGATGAAGACTCATTTACTATTGCATCTCATTAGAAATGTATGAAAAACAAAGCAGCAAATATCACCCACCAAAAATGTACCCAGTCACTTCCTTCTTCTGTAATCAATGATGTAATAAAATCACCTGACTAATACAAACATGCAAGAATAAAAATAAAAATAACTCATAGCTTAGCTGCTGTCAGTTTTAAAACACTATCAAATGACATAAAATCATACAAACCAGGTGTTTTTCTTGTAATGAGTCTCAGTTGCCAAACTGGTTCAATGAACATTAACTTGTTCTTGCAATCACTACCTGTCACATTCCCTGAATTTTTTTAATTCACACAAACAATGGAAGATTTGCTCAGAGTATTGTCACTATTGTTGTTCTTAATACAATAAATGTGCTCATATATTCACCACTGCAAATGTCTTTCAGTCTTTTTGGCATAAAACGCATCATAAAAGTAGCACTTTGGAGGACAGACAATACCAAATATTAAGCAATTGAGGTACCTCAAACAACCAACATACCTAAGATAATCAGTAGTTATGATGGGGCTTATGCTGAGTCAGTAAAGGTAATTTCAGCAAATGGAAAAACAAAACAAAAAACGTTCTCTAAAACTACCTTCGACAAACAACTCAGCAATATTATTTTTGAAAGTCCTCCTGCACCCCCCCCATCTGAGGAGACACCCCTCCCAACTTATATATACCAACTCTGAGGTGACACAACAGTGGAGAGAAAAAAGCATTCTCCGATACTGGCGAAAGTAATTTAAGCAAACAGCACTCAGTCTTTTTATGTCGATGACACACGTGTTGCCATTATAATGTTATGATGTTAGACCCTTTATGAATATAACTGCATTATAAGTGTCTGTATGGGTGTAGGACACTGGATCAAACTGGCACTGCACCGACACCCAGTAGATTGACATCATAACATCGAATTCACCAATATCCAATACGACATATTCTGCGCATGCTCTGGGAACTATCCCAAAGTGGACTAAACCAAAGATAAGTGTTTTTGCAGGGGGAGGCAAAGCTCCTCTGCACCCCCTACTCCTGTTAATTATACATACTAACTCCAAGATACCACAATCCCCATGGAAAAGGAATATTACCCTACCAGGGATTGCTAATACTGCACACCTGTGAACCATCTGTCTGCATAGACCAAATGGTGTTTACCAGACAGATGTCAGCACACTGTCCATTCAGATGGGTGTCCTACACCCCTGTATGTATATATATCCCATAATGTTCTTATCCAGATTCCATATGGTCACTACAGTGTCCTAAATAGTCCTATTATCCACAGAAAGTGGTAAAACTATAGCAAGTTTGAGCGATTGTTTCTTTTTTTCTGACTTCTCTTAATCAAAGGTTTCTTGATAATAGGAGCACATCTCGCAGTCCTACCTATAAAAATTTCATTAAAAAATCAACTAGGAGCATGCTTGTAACAATATTCTCCTCCTTAAGGAATGTGGTGCAACTGAAAAAATCATACAAGACACATTAATTAATTGTCTCTTATCAATGTTAAGCCTTAACCACAAACAGATGGCTACTGCTAAAAATATGTCTGAAAAAGTCAGCTTTCTATACATAGGATCATAGGAGGTTACTAGGCTAATAGCTCCAGGGCCCTTACAAGACAAGCCGAATTTAGCCCTTGCTCCCAAGAGTATCTGCTATGAGCAAACACTTAATTTAGCACATATTGCCCCTGTCCAAGAGGGACACCGGTGGAACCTTTGGGATGAATTTTCTCTTCCCCATCTAGCTATCTAAATTAAACACATAATAAGGTCAATGAAAGGTTTTGTTTAACCAGAATGTTTGAATTCTAAAGCATGTTTGCATTATAGTACTTTTTTTAAGTATTGAAAAAATGAGCAACGAACATTGTACACAAATAAAGCTGAAATCAAATTAAATATTGACAATAATCTTAAGAATGTTCAGTTGTGACGAGAGGCATAAAATAGCACAGTTTGCTAATAGTGCCCCCTTTCTGTAATTTATTCATGTATCTATAAGCATTTGTTGACCAGGGTACAACACTGATCAGTAGTAACTAGTTTTAGTTTCAGCCTGGGAGCATACAGAACCAAGACAGTAGTAGATCAGATACACATAAAGCTTTTCACATTGTAAAAGTAATTTGCTATGAAACAAAGGCAGTTATACATTAGGTATGACCAACATACAGTGAAGAGAGATACTGCATAACCAAAAATCCACTATAACACAGAAAATAAAATTTTAACACATTTACAGAAACATTTGAAAGGCTAATAGCAAATCAGCTGTGTGTTTGATTAGTAACCATTTGGCTTTTTGCAAAAATTAGGAAGTGGCGTTCGTTTCTTGGGGAGAGTGTGATAAATCTAAGCATTCTGTTAGATACTTTGTGTAATTTTGGTGTTTTGTTGCTCATCTTCTTTAGTGAATCTGGGATGTTCCACAACCAATTCTAAATATGAATATTTTAATGTGCATAGCAAAATGGCGTACATTGGTCTTTAGACTTATTTTAATTTACCAGTGACTGTTCTACATTGTACTTATTCTTTCACTGACTCCATCCTGCAGATTGTAGTTTACTCTTATGCAGGTTTAACATTCCTCCAGAAGTGAAGTGTTTGTTATCCGCTACTGAGTCACTGAAACTTTCAGTCATCACCTGTATAAATGACTGCTTTCTGACAATGATATAGACACCTGTTATCAGTAACTTACATCTTGCAGGTGTTATCCATCAAGGATTTGTTATGATTGCTTTTAGTAAGAGCTCAAGCTACAGAAAACACTTTACATTATGGAATTGGAAAACAGAGGATTTTAAAATGTTTGCATTTTACACAGTTTTAAAAAAGCAAAGCACATACCCATTCTTAGCATATAGCAGAACGGTGTGCAGGCAACTTGTATTCTAGTATACTCAATAGGGTTGGGGGCATTTTTAACCAGAGCTGTGATATTTTGTTTTTTGTTTTAGATTAACACAGACCTGATTGATTAAAGGCTAGCACAGGCAGAGCTACACACAAATCAGGATACAATTTGTGGTATTCACCATCTTGGTCTGCTCACATGGGTAAGGCAATGTGCAAATCACGGTGCTGTGCCAATATGTAAATGCAATATCTGCACATTTGTGGTACTAGTCTAGAAACATCTTAAGCCTGTCAAGAAACACCCACCTAAACTTTGCAGACCAGAAATGTATAAAATCAGCTAAGAACAACAAAATACAATTGTGGGATGGGGGAACATTAGGCATCAGGGATACTTCTCATATCATGCCTTAAAGGCTCACAAGAATAAATTAAAACATTCTGAAGCAAAAAAGACACAGGAGGTACATACAAATGACAACAAGGATACTTTTCATATTGTGACTTAAAAGCAGTTGAAATTAGAATGATATTCTGTAGCACAAAAGACATAGGTAGAGGGAACACTAAAATAAAGTAGAATGTTTTGCAGCATGAAAGTCATTGGACGGAAGGAGCACTGGACACCAAGGATGAACAATATAGCTTGTCCCATAGCACTTAAAACCCTTTATCAAGGTCTTAGTTCTCTGCACTACTACTAGCCATCAGGGATACTTTTAACGTATTGCCTTAAGTCTTTGGAAATAAAAAAAAGCTAAACTAATTGGTGTAACACCATATTTCTTACATAATAATAAGTATGAAACTTTTATGTTTGTCATTATTCACTGACTGCTACAGTCTATAAGTTACATGGGACAGTGCATGTATAAGTGCAACAGCAGAGGTGTTCTGTAAAATCTGGTACATTCCATATGTTCACAGGAATATACTAGGCTAACGACCTCCGGGGCTTTTATAAGCCTATCCAAGCATCCCAATTCTATCCAGCAAGTTTATGTGCCTTAGATAGGTTATTTTAAGGGTTATATTGTAAGCTAGGGCAAGATGTACAGACTACTTGTGTCTATTAAAGACATACATGCTAGACCCAGGGTGTATTTCCTATTTCCCATCCACTAGTCCAGGTTTCTCTTTAATAAGGTTAAGGAACAGCACTGCCTTACATGGGTAGGAAGTTTGTTCCAGAGAAGGGAATTCTCTGATACACATACCTTTCCCTTCATGTCCTATTTATGTTGCAAGTAAAGTTTAAATCCCTAGATAAAGTAATTCTGCTGCAATTTATTTTCCAGATATACAAATGGTCCATCAGAGAGAGACCCACTGATGCCTTGTGTGCCAGACATAGATCACCTGTCAGCAGTCTGTAGAAAACAGAGTATACAGATAAGGCTTTAAGAAGATCTACATAGGACATGCTATTTATGTCATGTATTCTTTTTGTGAGGAACATCTGTGGACATTCCAGTTGTTGCTTGTGCCTAGTCAGGTACATATCTATGGGGATGTTGTACTCAGCGATGGGCCTGATGAGGGCCAAATACAGCAGAACAATGACTTCCTTAAACTAGATGCCATGTTCTTGCTTATAGGTTGAGCAACACAGAATGATTTCCTTACTACCTTTGAAACCCAAATCCCTGACTACTGGTTCTACTTTTAGGGGTGCTATTGAGGAGATAATTTCCTCGGGTAGCTGACATCCCAGAGGATACTATTATGCATTTCTTGGCATTGAATTTTAAGCTGCGGTTTTGGCACTAGCCATTTGTCTCTGTAAGTTCTTCCTGTTAGATGTAAGTGTCTCAGGTGTTTAATGACTACTCCTAGTGTGCAATCATCTGCAAAACTGGTCAGCCAGATATATTTGACATTGGACTTGACTTCCACGAAATAAATTTCAAAAAAGAGCGGACTCATTACAAAGCCTTGAGAGATTACACTACTGACCTGTCTCTATGTGAAGGTGTTTTTGCCTATCCTGATTTCCTAGGTTCTATCTGAGACTCAGTTGGCTATCTAACGTGTAACATAGGAGTTTACACCTATAAACATAATTGTTCAAAGCCTGAGTGGTGTGTTGTAACAAATGCCTTACCCGGTAGGCAAGGTAGCATGCACCATTTTGCTCTCATCTATTGCCCTGGTTATTTTCTCAAAGAAATCCACCAAGTTAAGTAGGCATGATCTACCCTAGATGAAACCAGGTTTATTGTTTGAAGGTTTTAGATGTTCTTATTAATCATTCTCATGATAATTACTTCCATAGTTTTGCATATGAGACTAGTCATACTTATTGGTCTGTAGTTCCTGAGGTCGGTTGATGGCTCACCCTTAAGCAGAAGGAAGTCTGTTCAAGTTCTCCATTTGTGTAGTGCAAAGACTGTTCTATAGGCTATGGGTAAACAGTGACTCTAGTGGACCCAGTAGGTCATGTTTCAGGCAATTTAGGAGACATGCAGGAATATTATCAGACCTATCATGTTGAGAAAGATGGGAGTATGTTCATTTGGGAGGAGGCTTCTGGACAAAGCTAGGAGGTAAACTGGAAAACACCAGTGAGAATTTTTAAACTATTACTTGTACTTGCTTAAAAAGTGAATATAGCAAGAGGTCTAGCAACACATTCCACTTTACAAACAATAAGAAGAATGAAATTCTGATGTCTGGCATTATTGACTGACTAAGGGTCTGTAATTTACTAGGGCAGAAAAATAAGAAGACACATCAGGAACATTCAGTCAACTCAAAAGCAAGTAAGAGGTATGCTGGTGTGTGAGTCAATGAGGGAGACGCCTGCAACAAGGCAACGCATGAGCTGCCAGTGGTAAATACTGCAGGAAAGGGTTGATTTGTACTCATGATAGTTACAAGTGATTCAAAGACATGCTAATTATTCAATAATGAGGTATTTCATCATTGTGTTAATGTGTCTGCAAATCACTTTTTCCTACACCATGGAAACAGTCCTTTTTGGCTGCAGCTCTCACCACTGCTGGTGGGGTTCTTTCTCAATCCAGCCATAGCCGGCTTTAGGCACCAGTGAACCCTGCGGTCGCTGGGGGCCCCCTGTTCCTGGGGGGCCCCCAACCACAGCAAATTATATTATCATGATATTTTGTAACCTGTATGTCAAACCAGCAAAAGCTAGTGCAGCAGTCTTGTATACTTAAGAAACCGGGTGAATAATAATTCTTATTTGCATCTCCTTTAAAATGTAAAGATATATCTGGTGATAGTAACTAGGTTTTATCAAGTAACAAACTTCAAAATTCCATTAAATATTTTACCATCAATGTAGAGCCACAAACCCTATTGGTAGACATTATCTCTACTAAAACGAACAACATAGCCAGCATTGGGTACCTGCAATACCCGTGGCTGCAGGGGGGCCCTTTAATCATCCTTGACTGTGTGGGGGCCCCACAAAAGCTGC
>NC_056732.1:1681046667-1681120975 GCF_019279795.1 Protopterus annectens | reverse complement strand
TATTACTTAAACCCTTTCAAAGGCTTTTTTTCCTTAGAAATTCCCCTTTTGGGAAAATTTTTTTAAATGGTTCAGCTTACTTACATTAAGAGGGTTCGTGGTCTGCACTCTTGTGGGAGGAGAGGCTGGACTCTACCCTTCTGAGCTGGGAATTTCTGGTTAAAGGCTTATAGTGCATGCATATCTGAACTTCTTCTTACTGACGTTGGTGCGCCTTGTTTGCTGTGGCATAGACTCGATTCGGGCCTGCTGGATCTAGCTTTGTTTGTGTAACTTGAGCACTAATCCAGACATTCTCTAAAGTATTCAATTGTATTTATCACTGCTTGGTTGTAACTTGATTAAAGTGTAGCTATCATTCTAAGTCTTTTGGATTAAGCACTTGGGCTTCAGACCAGTTGTTTTACATTAGGAAGGTTTGTGGCAAGCACTGTGGTGGCAGGACAGGTAGCTTTCATCCTTCTAAGTTGGGAACTGCTGATTGAGAGCCAAGTGTCCAAGTGTATTAGTTCTGGTTTAAGCACTTGGGCTTCAGGCCAGTTATTTTACATTAAGAAGGTTCATGGTCTACACTCTTGTGGGAGAAGAGGCTGGACTCTGCCCTTCTGAGCTGGGAATTTCTGGTTAAAGGTTTATAGTGCCTGAATATTTGAACTGTATCTTACTGAAATTGGTACACCTTGTTTGCTGTAGCATAGACTAGATCCAGGCCTGCTGAATCTAGCTTTGTTTATATGCTTGTTGTTTGTTTGATTGTTATTTCCCTGGAACGCTAATTCCACCTAATACGTGGCTTCTCAGCGCTTCTGTGGATCACTAGTGATATCTGCATTGCTTACTGTACTTATTTCCTTGTTTCACTTGAAAGAAAGTTACTGTTTGTCGTTTTTGCATTTAGTTACTTGTAACACATTGCACTCAAGTTACCTGGCACTTGCTCACTAAAGCAATTATATAAGTCAGCACTAAAAATTAAAAGCACTACATCCTCACTCCCCACTGGCCCTTGTTTTCAATTATTAAGGAATTCCCAATATTATTCTAGCATGTCCAAAGGTCAGTTGTCAATCTCCTCTCCGGTCCAGCTGGTGAATCTGGGAATCTTGAGGCAATGTTATAACTGCCTCATGTACACAGACAACCCTCTCCTCCTCCCACATAACACAAATACTTGCGAGAGATGCAGCTATTTAGCCAAACTGGAGGCTGTGCTCTCTCAACTCAGGACGGGCAAGACCAGACAGGAGGAGAAGGCAACTACACACACCACAAAGCCAGCCTCACATAATGCTACCACACCACTGAATCAAACACATAAACACACAAAGACATACTCGGAGGCTCTGAGTAAAAATTTACCTAAACAGCAGAGGCCTCCAAAGCAGACACCCAAACAACTGCTACCTCAAGACACCCCACAAGCAACACATAAACCACAAAATCAGTGTGCAAAGCAGTCACAGCCCTTAAGGCCAAAAACAACACCAAACATACTTGTCATATGTGACTCCATAGTCAGACACACTGACGTCCCACTCACCAGGCTGAACAAGAAGAGGGTCACAGTAAGCTGCCTATTGGGCACTAGAATCCGCCACATAACACAAGCACTCGGGTCACTCCACGGCAAGTACAAATATGACACAGTCATTGTCCATGCTGGTGTGAACGACCTGAGGCGATACCTCCCTGGACTACATGAAAGAGACATAGAGGAGCTCTCTGATTATGTAGCCCAGGCAGGTATGACCCTGACCCTGAGCAGTATCCTTCCTTCACCAAGAATGATGCCACAATATAGAGACAAGATGATCAGCTTTAACAATTGGCTTAATGTCTGGTGTCATTCAAAGGGATCCAGTGTCTGTCTGCCTGGGATGACATGCTTGACAAGCCACGCTGCTTTGCAAGGGACGGCTTGCACCTGTCACCCTGGGATTCCGGATATTGGCTAAGGCTCTTGCCACCCCCATAGTGCCTTTTTTAGGCAAGGCTCAAATTCTAAACCTACCACCCTAGAAAACAAAATGGGAAGAAACTGAGGGTAATGCTGCTCAATGCCAGAAGTCTAAATCTCAAAATGCACTTTTCGAGGCCCTTCTCAGTATGGAGAACATTGATGTCTGTGCTGTAACTGAAACCTGGTTCAAGGCTCCTGAGAGCACCCCGGCACTATTAGGTTTTACCTCATATCATGCGTTCAGCCCCAAAACCCAGACCACACCACAAAAGGAGGAGTGTATCCATATTCATAAAGGATACCCACACCTCCAGGTTGGTGGCAATGCACAAGCTTCGGAAACCATCCAGGTGCAACTAACCATAGGCAAAACTGCTCTACAAATTGTAGCATGCTACAGGCCACCCTCTCAAACTCAGGAACCCCACACAGCCTTCCTGAAGACACTGGAGGGTATAAATGTATCTCCAAACACCATCATATTGGGTGACTTCAACTACCCAAATATAGACTGGGAACATTACTCAAGCCCTAACTTTCTAGCCCAACGGTTCCTGGAGTTCATAAATTCAAATGCCATGGAACAGCTAGTCACTGTTCCCATGAGAGGAGAAAATATACTAGATCTCATTATCACAAACATGGGGACAAAATGCTCTGCACCGGAAGTATATCCCTCACTGGTGAGATCTGATCATAAACTAATCTCACTGGAAATCCACATCCCGCCCCCACCCCAAACAAAAAAGACCACAGTGAAGAACTTCTCTAAAGCAAACTTCACACTACTCAAGACTGGTGTGGTATCCTTCAAGGCCCCTGAGCCAGTGGAAACCACAACCCAAGCTGCGGAAGCCCTTACAAATGCCTTCTATGAACACCTCCAGGACTGCATGGATCAGGCAATCCCAAATAAAACAAAGACTCTTTCCACAAAGGGCAAACGTCCAGTCTGGTGGACCCCAGCCATTAACAAACTTTACAATAAGAGGAGAAAGCTATTACATGATAGAACAAAATCCATAAAAGGGAAGTCACCCCTGATCATTATTAGTAAAATATACGAGCACTCATAAAATCAACTAAGGCCAATTTTGAGAGAAAATTGCCATGGATTCAAAGGACAATCATAAGGCCTTTTTCAGCTATGTTAGGAACCTGGGTGGAAATTCCCAGATATGCTCAGAATTAGTCCAAAATGATACAAAAATCACTGAACCCACAGACATTGCCAACATACTGGCAGACAGGTTCAGTGCAAACTTCACCTCTCCCCTAAAGGAGAGATAACTATCCCAGCGGAGTGTAGCCTCCCAGACATCTCAAATGCGCAGGTGAAAGCTGCTCTCTATAAAGCTAAAAATACAGCATCAATGGGACCGGATGGTGTCCCCGGCTGTGTGCTACACAAGCTAAATGAGGAATTAAACCCGCACATAAGGCAGCTGTTTAATCTCAGCCTTACCACAGGATACGTGCCCAAGGAGTGGCATACGGCAACTGTGGTCCCACTCCACAAAGGCGGTGCCTCTACGGACCCTGGTAATTACCGCCCCATAAGCTTAACAAGTCTAGTCTGCAAAGCTATGGAGAGGATCATAATGGAGCTCATAAACAAAGATATAGCGGACTTGCAGACATTGGACCCGACCCAGTTTGGCTTCGTCAAGGGCAGATCATGCCTTTTGAACTTGGTTGACTTCTTCGAAACAGTCACCAAGGCCATTGATGAGGGAAAGGCAGTCCATACAGCCTACCTTGACCTTGCAAAGGCTTTTGACACAATACCCCACTCGGGTATTGTAGAAAAACTTACCAGCTTAAATGTAAACCCATATGTCACAAAATGGGTTGCAAACTGGCTTAAGGACAGAACCCACAGGGTTAGAGTTGCTGGCACTATGTCAGACTCCAAGCCGGTCACAAGTGGTGTCCCACAGGGCTCGGTCCTTGGCCCCCTACTGTTCGGCATCTACTTCTCAGAAGTGCAGGCCAACATGGGAGGACTTTGGCTGACAAAGTTTGCAGACGACTGCAAACTGGTCGCTATAGTGGAAAGTGCATCGGACATGGATATCCTTCAGAAGGGACTCACGGAAACAGATAGCTGGTGCCAGAGCCATGGCCTGAAGTTAAACACCAAAAAATGTATAGTCATACCCTTCGGGAAAAACAAGGTAACCCCAAGCTACCATATAGGTGGCAATCCACTAAGCACAGAAGAGGTTATCAGGGACCTGGGGACCCAGGTTGACAGTGGCCTTTCTTTTGACACTCACATTGCTAAAGTGGTTAGAAAGACCTTCTACATTGCCCACCTGATCATGAAGGGATTCACATCCAGATCTAGTGAGGTCATTGTTCCCTGTACTCTTCACTTATCAGACCAATGATTGAGTACAATGCCCCATTCGGGATGTATCTCACCTGACATCTGCAGCAATTGGAGAGACCCCAAAAGTTCCTCATCAAAAGGATAAAGGGACTCCAAAATCTGTCATATGCTGCCAGATTGAAGAAACTCCAGCTCTATTCAGTCGCATACCATCTGCTCAGAGGTGACTTGTGCCTGACATACAAGGCCATGTCCAACCCGGAATTAATGGACATGCTCCACCTCAATAAATCCAAATCCACCAAAACCACTAGAGCAAGCGACTTAAACCTTAGCACGGATATAAATAGGACGTGCTGGAGGGATAGATTTATCACTCAGAGACTCCCTATGCTGTGGAATAAAATCTCGGTCCATGTGAGGCAGAGCACCTCGCTGGCTCTGTTCAAGAGAAATCTTGACCTGTGGATGGGAGATCGTAGGTTTACCCCGGGAATCATCTCTGTGTCACTGCTGGACAGAGGCACAACAAACTAATGGGTACAGTATTTTTTCATATAAGGGGTGGCGTAAGCCACAAAACTTTGGGCTAGGCTTATAAATGCCTTAGGGCAGATAGCCTAGTATAAACCTATGAACCTATGGTGCTTCAGTCTCTTATAGGCTTCTCCCTTTAAGCCCTTTGATTCATGTGATTTGAAATTTTTGTCCCTTCGTACTGACCCTTCCTTCTTGCCCAAAGTCATTTCTGGTTTTTCCATTAACCAGTCTATTGACCTGCCAGTTTTCTTCCCAAGGCATTCTAATAGAGGGGAGTACCTTTTTCACACCCTTGATGTGCACCAACAGCTTTGTTGTTATTTGGACAGGACTAATTCTTTCAGGAAAACAGACCAATTGTTTGTGGCCTTTGCAGGACCCAGATTGGGTAAACCTGTTTCCAAAGTTACTTTATCTTCCTGGCTTAGAAACATCATTACCTTTATCTACCAACAGAATAAGCTACCCTTACCTTCCAGAATAAAGGCTCATTCTACCAGGTCTATGGCTACCTCTGTAGCTTTTCATTCCAGAGCCTCTATGGATGATATATGCACAGCAGCCATGTGGACAAGACCTCATACCATCATATCTCATTACAAATTGGATTTGGCTTCAAGGGGACGAGCATCTTTTGGTTCTATGGTGCTCAGGAATATCCTTCCTTAGGGCCACCCAGGACTCAAGTTAATGGGGACTCGGTCCTAACAGTAAAGAATGAATAAAAGATTTACAACATCAGATAAAGAAGTTCTGTCTTACCATAATGTTCCATCTGTGTTGTAGATCTTTATTCATTCTTTACTTCCCACACTCCTTACCCCTGCCTGGACTCCTGGTGGACTTTAGGTACTCCTGGTTAGGGTATTTGCTCAGACAGAGCCTCCTACTTTTTTCCTAGTACTACATTTTTTATCTAGGGTGGGCAAACTCAATGTGGAGTATCTAGGAGAGGGGCATTGTGGGTAGGTTCTTAGCTGAGAGTTTTTGGCTTGCACCAGCTGGGAAACGGCCATATCATTTCCGAGGATGGAACCAAGGCCCTAACAGTAAAGAATGAATAAAGCTCTACAACACAGATGGAACGTTGTGGTAAGACATAACTTCTTGTTATGAGAGTCCAATCAAGACAAAATGAAGTGGAGAACAAAAAAAAATATGAAAGCATTGGCTATATGACAGCTTACTTAATATCTAGATGGAAACAAAAAGGCTGTGAGGTATGAAAAAATAAAATACTTTTTAAATAGATTACTGGAATGCCAGTCAAAATCAAGTATAAAAAAACAAGCAGCACTCAACTCAAACCACTTCTCCTTGCACTGCAGTTCTAATTATAATTCATATTCAGCTTGATAAAAGTACCAAGTAACATGCTGGAAGTAGCAACCTCTGTGGTTCACAGAGAGCTTAGAAAGCATCAACGGGATCTGATTGTTGAAAGGTAGGCATCAGGAGAAGGGTACAAAAAGATTTCCACAGCATTGGATATACCATGGAACACAATGAAGACAGTCATCAAAAAGTGGAGAAAATATGAGACAACAGTGATGTTGCAAAGAACTGGAAGTCCCTTCAAAATTGATGAAAAGACAAGATGAAAACTGGTCAGGGAGGCTGATTAGAGACCTACAGCAACGCTGAAGGAGCTACAGGAATTTCTGGCAAGGACTGGTTGTGTAGTACATGTAACAACAATCTCCTATATTCTCCATATGTCTGGACTATGGGGTAGGGTTGCAAGATGGAAGCCTTTTCTTACACAGAAAAACATCCAGGCCCTGTTAAAATTTGCAAAACAATACATCAAGTCTCCCAAAAGCATGTGGGAAAATGTGTTATAGTCTGATAAGACCAAGGTTGAACTTTTTGGCCACAATTCCAAAAGCTATGTTTGGTGCAAAACAAACACTTTGTTTCACCAAAAGACACCATCCCCAAGGTGAAGCATGGTGGTGGCAGTATCAAGCTTTGGGGTTGATACTGCCACTTCAGCTGGAACTGGGTCTTTAGTTAAGGTGGAGGGAATTATGAACAGTTTCAAATACCAGGCACTTTTGGCCCAAAACCTTCAGGCATTTGTGAGAAAGATGAAGATGAAAGGGAATGTCGCCTTTCAACATGATAATGATCCCAAGCATACACCCAAATCAACAAAAGAATGGCTCCACCAGAAGAAAATTAAAGTTTTGGGATGGCCCAGGAAGACCGCAGACATAAATCTAATAGAAAATCTGTTGGTTGACCTGAAGAGGGCTATGCACAAGAGCTCCCCTCACAATTTGACAGACATGGAGCGCTTTTGCAAGGAAGTGTGGGCAAATATTGCCAAGTCAAGATGTGCCATGCTGATAGACTCCTATCCAAGAAGACTGAATGTTGTAATTAAATCAAAAGGTGCTTCAACAAAGTATTAGTTTAAGGGTGTGCACACTTATGCAACCAGATTATTCTATGTTTTTATTGTTGTTTTGAAATTATTTATTGTGGTTTTGTTTTTTTTATATCACAAAAACCTGGTATTTTAAAAGGGGTGTGTACACTTTTTGTATATACTGTAGACAGAGACGTGGGAGTAGGGCAGGTGGTAGTACTGGATGTATAGACAGACAGGTGGGTGTAGAGCAGGTGTACTGCTGGATATACAGACAGAGAGGTGGATGTACAGCAGGTGGTACTGCTGGAATTACAGGCAGAGAGGTGGGCGTAGAGCAGGTGGTACTGCTGGAATTAGAGGCAGAAAGGTGGGAATAGAGCAGGGAGTACTGCTAGATATACAGACAGAGAGGTGGGTGTGAAGCAGGTGGTACTGCTGGAAATATAGACAGACATGTGGGTGTGGAGCTGGTGCTGCTGCAGGATATATAGACAGGGGTGGGTGTAGACCATGTGGTAATGCTGGATATATAGACAGACAGGTGGGTGTGGATCAGGTGGGACTGCTGGATATATTGACAGAGAGGTGGGTGTAGAGCAGGTAGTACTGCTGGATATACAGACAAAGAGGTGGGTGTAGAGCAGGTGGTACTTCTGGATATTCATAATAGTGGCTATAGAGCAGGTGGTTCTGCTGGATATACAGAGAGGTGGGTGTAGAGCAGGTGGTACTGCTGGATATATAGACAGAAAGGTGGGTGTAGAGCAGGTGATACTGGTGGATATACAGACAGAGAGGTGGGTGTAGAGCAGGTGCTACTGCTGGCAATATAGACAGAGAGGTGGGTGTAGGGTATGTGGTAGTGCTGGATCTAAAGACAGAGGTGGGTCTAGAGTAGGTGTGCTGCTGGCTATGCAGACAGAGAGGTGGGACTGCTGGATCTATAGACAGAGACATGGGTTTGGGGCAGGTGGTACTGTTGGATGTATAGATAGAGACACGGGTGTAGTACTGATGGAAATGCTGGATATACAGACAGGTGAGTATAGAACAGGTGGTACTGCTGGATATAGAGACAGAGAGGTGGGTGTAGAGCAGGTGGTACTGCTGGAAATATAGATAGAGAAGTGGGTGTAGAACAGCTTGTACTGCTGGATATACAGACAGAGAGATGGGTGTAGAGCAGATGGTACTGCTGGATATACAGACAGAAATAGGGTGTAGAGCAGATGGTACTGCTAGGTATATAGACAGAGAGGATAGTGTAGAGCAAGTGCTACTGCTGAATATATAAACCGAGAGATGTCTGTAGAAGAGGTTGTACTGCTGGATATATAAGCAGAGGGGTGGGTGTACAGCAGGAGGGGGTGCTGGATATATAGATCGGCAGGTGGGCATAGAACAGTGGGCTCTGCTGGATATATAGCCAGAGGGGTGGGTTTGTGCAGGATGTACTGCTGGACATAATGACAAAGAAGTGGGTGTAGAACAGGTGGTACTGCTGTACATATACACAGACAGGTGGGTGTAGAGCAGGTGGCACTGATGGCTATAGAGATAGACAGCGGGTGTAGAGCAGGTGGTACTGCTGTATGTACAGACTGAGAGGAGTATGTAGAACTGGTGGAACTACTGGACATATAGACAGGTTGATGTAGAGCACGTAGTACTGATGGATATTTAGACAGAGAGGTGGGTGTAGGGCAGGTACTACTGCTGCATATATAGACAGAGAGGTGGGTATAAAACAGATGGTAATGCCAGATATATAAACAGAGATATTGGTGTAGAGAAGGTGGTAGTGCTGGATATGCAGACAGAGAGGTTGGGGTAGATCAGGTGTTACTCCTGCGTATACAGATAGAGATGTGGGTGTAGGGCAGGTGTTACTGCTGGATATATAGACAGAGAGGTGGGTGTAGAGCAGGTGGTACTGCTGGATATACAGACAGAGAGGTGGGTGTAGAGCAGGTAGTAATGCTGGATACAGTCAGAAAGGTGGGTGTAGAACAGGTCTTTCTGCTGGATATACAGACAGACAGGTGGGTGTAGAACAGGTGGTACTGCTGGATATATAGACAGAGGTGGGTGTAGCGCTGCTGGTACTGCTGGATATATAGACAGAGTTGGGGGTAGAGCAGGTGTTAGTGCTGGATATATAAACAGAGAGGTAGGTGTAGAGCAGGTGCTACTGCTAGATATACAGACAGAGAGATGGGTGCAGAGCAGGTGGTACTGAGTGACAGACAGGAAGAGAGGGGGTGTAGAGCAGGTTGTACTGCTGGATATTTAGAGAGGTGGATGTAGAGCAATTGGTACTGCTGGATATACAGACTGAGAGGTGGGTGTAGGGCAGGTGGTACTGCTGGATATATAACCAGAGAAGAGGGCATAGAACAGGTGGTACTACTTAATATAGAGACAGAGAGGTGGGTGTAGAGCAGGCGGTGCTGTTGTATACACTGACAGAGAGGTGGGTGTAGAACAGTTGGTACTGCTGGATATATAAACAGAGAAGAGGGGGTAGAACAGGTGGTACTGCTTGAGATAGAGACAGATAGCTGGACATACAGAGAGGTGGGTGTAGAGCAGGTGGTTCTGCTGGATAGATAGAGAAGTGGGTGTAGGCAGGTGCAACTGCTGGATATAAAGACACAGAGGTGGGTGTAGCGCAGGTGGTAGCACTGGATCTGTAGACAGATGAGTTTAAAGCAGGTGCTACTGCTGAATATACAGGCAGAAAGGTCGTTGTGGGGCAGGCACTAGCACTGGATATATAGGGCAGGCAGTAGTGCTGGATATATAAACAGAGAGGTAGGTATAGAGCAGGTGCTACTGTTAGATATACAGACAGAGAGGTGGGTGTAGAGCAGGTCTTACTGAATGACATACAGGAAGAGAGGGGGTGTAGAGCAGGTTATACTGCTGGATATTTAGGGAGGTGGATGTAGAGTAAGTGGTACTGATGGATATACAGACAGAGAGATGGTTGTAAAGGAGGTGGTAATGCTGGATGTGACACCCATGTCCTGGCCCAGCAATCAAGGAGCCTAAATCCTTACCACTAACACCAGAGAGGACGTCTAATATATGAAGAAAGGATAACAAATGCACACAGTAAAGTGCAATTTCCCTTAAGAGCACACAGAGATCACAGTCAGTCTGGGGCTGGTTGCTCCCTTGCTCTCCAGGTCCCCAATAAGACCTCCCACTGGCACAGATATAGGATCGAGATCTCAGCCTAGCTGGGCAAGCTAAAGCCTCCAGCACCCTCTCTGTCCAACCAGTGCTTTGTGTCCCTGCCCAAGTAGCTCACACACACGCGCACACACACACACACACACACACACACACACACACACACACACACACACACACACACACACACACACACACACACTTTGAGATAAGAGTTTATACAACCACACAGACACTCCTGGGAAAGGCTGGCACAGGTTCTCCAGCTGTGCCCCTATTACCCAGACTATACGGTAGTACCACCTGCCCCCACCCAGCAAATATTTATCAGATACTCAAAGGCCCTTAAAAGGGTGTCCAATTATTACTGTGCAATATTATTATCCAATTAGTAGTATAACTAAACAGTCAAGGCTTATTAGAGTGATTTGGTACAGTAATCACTATAAATATATAAATATATAAATATATAATATATAAAACAGGACCTCAGTGTTAGATCCTGCTTAACCTTTATGCTGTAATTCATATGTTGCAATTGCTGATGATTTTTTTTTTCTTTTTACTATGATTATTTATTTTTATCTGCCACTGACTTAGCCTGCATTGTTGTCTCAGTTCTTTAAATTTGCACTGTTTATGACTTTTTACCTCAGTGCTACATCCTGTTACAACCTCTATGCTGTAATACACTTTACCATTGTTGATGTATTTTTTTTACGTACTAGGAAAATTGCTATTTTTACTCGAATATTTGATTTTCTTATTTTTTATTTGTTTGTACTTGTATTATTGTATTGGACCATGTCTTGGAGCTTATCTCCCCGAGCCTCTACTGAAAATGGACATATATCCAGTTAGACTAGCCTGGTCAACAAATGTAAAATAAAATAAAATAAATAAATAAAATAAATAAATATGCAATGTACTCTAGATCTTAAATTATCTCTACACAAAACATCCACAGTTGAAAGGTTTTAAAATATTTAATAATAAATACTAAAAACACAAGACAATACTTCTTACTACACAGTGCTAGTCAAGAGTTCAGAGATCACAGAGAAATACTTAAAATAATTCACTAGTACAGTTTTGACATAACCGAAAAACACTTAGTCTAATCTTTCTAGTTTCTAGCTATTTCTAAGAGAAAACACAAGCCTAAGATAAACTTACTTATGTGCAAGACAGTGCTGTGAGTTGGATTGTCAAGACAAAAATGCTTAATCCTCTCTGGCTCTCTCTGTTTAAATTGAAATTGCAGTTCTGATTTACATTGCATAATTCCTCACAATTTCCTAGGGTTCCCAGGCTACACATTACATCATTCTTCACACTTCACTGGGTTCCCAGGCTAAGAGAAACTGCATTTACATTCTTGACATCCCTTTTTATCTTGCAGCTGGTCAGGAGCAGAGCAATAAAAATGCATTTGCATGTTTAAATCTAGCAATTTAACTCTTGGTTAAAACAATAGAAATAATTTCTTCATCTAGACTTTTTGGCACCACTGTCTACATTAAAGTGTCACCACATGCTTTACTTTGGTCAGTAGAGTGCACTGTTGTCACATTTCAGTTCCACATGTAACAGTATTTCTTTACATTTAAGACAACAGGCCTGTATCTTGCATTGATATTTACAAATGATAGACTTATCTATAAAATTCTCTCTGGCTAGGCTGGCAGCCTTCACATCCCCCCCGGAGAACTCAAGCTAGTTTTTCAAGTGACCCTTGAGAAACGCTTCTTGAGAGAGGTAGGTCTATCTCAGTATACCTTACCCCATTTCCTGCCTTGAGAGCCCATCTGCATTGGCATTGATAAACCCAATGCGGTGCTGCACTGACATATCATAAGCTTGCAACCCCAGGCTCCATCTTAGCAACTTGGCATTTTGCTGGCTGGCTCTGTTTAACCATGTTAGGGGGTTGTGATCTGTCATAACAGTGACTTTCCTTCCATACAGATAAAGCTGAAGTTTCTGCAGTGCCCACACTATGGCTAGACATTCATTTTCTACAGCTGCATAGCATTCATCCCTGGGTTGGAGCCTATGACTGAGATAAACCACTGGGTGCTCTTCTCCCTCTGAAGAAATTGGTCTAAGTACAGCCCCCACCCCATGGTTCAAAGCATCCACCTGCACAACAAATTATTTGCTGTAATCTAGACTAGCTAACACAGGGGGTCCTCCAAAGCTTCTTTAAGCTTCTGGAATGCCTGTTCACATGCTGGGGTCCACACTACCTTATCTGGCCTGTTCTTCTTTGTCAGGTCTGTGAGGGGAGTAGCTCTGTTACTATAACTGGGGACGAACTTTCTGTAGTACCCTGCTGTCCCGAAAAATGCCCTCATCTGCTTTTTAGTAACAGGTGCAGGCCATGCCTTAATGGCTTTCACTTTGCCAGGTTATGGCTTTATCTTACCACTCCTCACTTGATGTCCTAGGTAGGAGACCTCTGCCATACCCACCTGACATTTGCTCGGCTTAATGGCCAGCCCTGCCCTCTGTAATCTGCCCAGCACCTCCCTGACATGCTGAAGGTGCTCTGGCCAGGGATTGCTGTAGATAGCAATATATTCTAGGTAAGCAAGGGCAAACCCTGCTGCTCCTGCTAGGACATCATCTACCAGCCTCTGGAAAGTCTCTGGGGCATTCTTTATCCCAAATGGCATCTTTGTGAACTCATACAAGCCAAAAGGAGTAACAAAGGCTGACTTCTCTCTAGCACTGGGAGTCAAGGGCACCTGCCAGTAACCCTTGGTAAGATCAATGGTTGTAAGATACGTAGCCCCACCCAGCTGCTCTAGGGCCTCATCTGTCTTAGGCATGGAATAAGCATCCGACTCTGTGTGACTATTTAATTTCCTGTAATCCACACAGAACCTGGTGCTGCCATCCTTCTTTGGTGCCAGCACCACTGGGGAGGCCCAGGGACTGTTGGACCCTTGAATCACCCATAGTTCCAACATCTCCTGTACCTTCTCCCTCAGAGTCTGTTTGACTCTCTCAGGCACTCTATAAGGGACCTGCCTAATAGGCCTTTGGGGTCCTGTACCCACCTGGTGCTGCTCCAGGTGGGAGCACCCTGGTTTCCCAGTGAACATGTCCCCAAATTCCTGCAACACTGCTCGGATTTCTCGAACATGGGTAGGAGATAGCTGCTGGGGCATTGCTACCCCTTCTACTGAGATGTCAGCCCTAGCATCACTGAGGAGATCAGTCCCCAGATCTCTGTCAGTCTCCCCCTGCAATCTACTGCAAATGCTCAGCACAAGGACCTCCCTATCATGGTAAGATTTCATCATGTTAACAAGGTATGATTTGTGCCCCTGCCTTCTGCCTCGCAGTTCCATCATGTAGTTAACATCACTTACCTTTCTTACCACCTTGTAGGGTCCCTCCCAAGCTGCTTGCAGTTTGTTGTGTCTGATAGGAATGAGAACCATTATCTGCTGCCCCACAGCATACTCTCTAGCTCGAGCATTCCTGTCATACCACATCTTTTTCTGTTGTTGGGCTTCTGCCAGGTTCTCCTGGGCCAAGCCCAAGAGTTCCCTGAGCCTCGTCCTGAGGTTTAGGACGTATGTCACAACAGACTCCTTGTGAGACTCGCATTCATCTTCCCACTCATCTTGAATTAAATCTAGAGGTCCCCTCACCCTATGCCCATACAGCAACTCAAATGGTAAAAAACCTGTGGATTCCTAGGGAACCTCTTTGTCAGCAAACAACAGATGGGGAAAATATTTGTCCCAGTCCCTCTTAAACTGATCTGCAAATGCCTGTAACATGGACTTGATTGTAGAGTTTAACCTCTCAACAAGACCATTAGTCTGGAGATGGTAGGGGGTGGTCTTCATGTGCTTCACCCCACAGGACTTCCACAGACAAGCCAGCAGGTCTGACATGAAACTGGCACCTCTGTCAGTCAGTATTTCTTTTGGGAAACCTACCCTGCTGAAAATCTCTAACAAAGCATTTGCCACCTTCTGTGCCTCAATGAAGGACAACACCACTGCCTCAGGGTATCGTGTAGCATAATCCACTACCACTAGGATATACATTTTCCCTGTGGAACTTGGGGTACTCAGAGTACCCACAATATACATAGCTACCCTCTGAAATTGATCCTCAATCACAGGCAAAGGCATCAAAGGAGCTCTCACCTTCTCTCCTGCCTTGCCTACCTTTTGGCACAGCTCACAGGTCCTGCAGTACCCTGTTACATCTCTGGAAATTCCAGGCCAATAGAAGTTCTGCATAATATGCCTCTTTCTACGTTTTATGCCCATATGACCTGCAAAGGGAATATCAAGGGCTATGGCTAGAAGCACCAGATGGTATATTCTAGGCACTACCAACTGCTGTACTCTCTCACCTTCTAGCCCTCCCTTAGGGGTCCACTCTCTGTATAGTAACCCTTTGTCCCAGTATATAGATTTCCCCTTTCCTTGAGAATCAGGTGCCTCCCTAGCTACCTGCCTCAGGCCTTGCAATGTTTTATGCCCATATGACCTGCAAAGGGAATATTATGGGCTATGGCTAGAAGCACCAGATGATATGTTCTAGGCACTACCAACTGCTGTACTCTCTCACCTTCTAGCCCTCCCTTAGGGGTCCACTCTCTGTATAGTAACCCTTTGTCCCAGTATATAGATTTCCCCTTTCCTTGAGAATCAGGTGCCTCCCTAGCTACCTGCCTCAGGCCTTGCAATGTAGGGTCTGAGAGCTGAGCCTGTCTCAACTCTCTACTTGTAACCCTTCCCAGCTCCCCTTCCACAGGAAGTCTGGCATCCTCTGACAGTGGTGCCTCACTGTAAGCCTGGGAACTACTACTCACCTCTACCTTTGCAGTCACTCTGTCCAATAGACCATCAGTACCCCAAAGCAGCTGTGGCTCACATTCAGTCTCACTGCTACAGAGTAGATCCCTCCCTGAAGTAACCACCTCACCAGTCCTGGCTGCAAGTATACAGTTTTTCTGGGTCTCCCCCAGGCTACCAGACCAACATGCTTGTCTCCTAGCCTGACTGCGTTTAACTGCATAAGCACATGGTACTGCCTCATCCACATCCTTCCCTCTCTGGACATCTGCAGGATGGTAGTTTAGTACCACTGTTGCCTCAAGACAACCTACTATTGGCATTTTGTCTTTCCCACTTACTGGCTCCCTCACCTTTTGTTCCCCACCTTGCCTCCGTGGAAACATGTATACCACATGGCCCCACTGGTTGCGTTCAAAACATTTAACCCTTGCTCCTGGACGTGTACCTGAACAAGTGGCTTCCCCTGTTACTGGCAGATTCTGTTGGGGCAGTCTGTACTGCCCACCATGGGTTCCTTTAGACCCATGAGCAGTACTGGGGGTCCCCTTCCTGTGCAGGGCTGCCCTACTTGCCAGGTATAGGTCTCCCTTCTTCCCCAACTCATCTGAAGTAGCACATTGCCTATCAGCTAACCAGATCCTCATATCCTCAGGCAAAGTGCTAAGGGCTTGTTCCCTCACCTAAAGGTCTGCCAGCCTTTCAAAACTGGTGACCTGGCATCCACTCACTCACCTATGGAAGTACGTACTCAGTTCAGCAACATAGTCACACACAGTTTCATCTGCCTTGCGTCTATGCTCACGAAACTTTTTCCTATATGTTTCAGGTGTTAGCTTAAAAAACTCTAATAGACCATTTTTTACAGCAGTATAATCAAAACATGCAATGTCAGACATTTTAGACAATATAGCTACAGCTTTACCATGGAGTAAGGGGATCAGGAACCATAGCCAGAGCCTTTGGTCAACACTATACTGTTTGTATAAACTCTCAAACATATGAATGAAACTATCAAAATTATCCCCCTCTTTAAACTGCAGAAAAAATTTACTGACCTGTTGTGCTTCTGGGGTCCAGTTACTCCCTTCCCAATTACCTCCATGACTCTGGCAAAGAGTCAGCATTTCTCTCTCATGCTTTCTCTGCCTCTCCTGTTCCTCGGCTTCTATCTTCAAATGCCTAGCCTCCAACTCAAATCTGTTTAGCTCCAGATGAATTTTTAAGTCCTCTGCATAAAGGTTGACCTGTCCATTCTCCGAGGGTATTATATCTCCACTGCCAGTCTGATTGTCCTCCTGGTTGCTGTTTTCTGATGCAGCTGTAACTAGGGCTGCAATCAGGTCTGCCTTAGTCAGGTTTCCATACACCAGTCCCCTAGCCTGGCACATCTCCGCCAGCTGGCTCCTTGTCAGCTTTCCATACTCCTCTGCTGTAAGCTGCCTGCTCACCCTGATTAACTAAACTAACAAAAGAAATAAAACAATTGTGATCTGAACTCTGAGTATTCACTGTGTGGCTTTCAAAGCTCACTGTACACAAGCTACAGGAATTCACTCTACCCACACCACTACAAGCCAATTAGTATTTACCAACCAATTAATATATGGTGTGGATATCCCACAACTGCCAAACAATTAATATGGCGTGGCTATCCCAACCACTGCCACCAATTAATATGTGATGTGGATATCCCAACCACTGCCACCAATTAATATGGGATGCCTGTGCCCTGTCCCAGCAATCAAGGAGCCTCAATCCTCACCACTAACACCAGAGAGTGTGTCTCATATATGAAAAAAGGATAACAAATACACACAGTAAAGTGCAACTTCCCTTAAGAGCACACACAGAGATCACACTCAGTCTGGGGCTGGTTGCTCCCTTGCTCTCTAGGTCCCCAATAAGACTCCCCACTGGCACAGCTATAGGGTCCAGATCTCAGCCTAGCTGGGCAAGCTAAAACCTCCAGTATCCTCTCTATCCAACCAGTGCTTTGTGTGCCTGCTCAAGTAACTGACACACACACACACACACACACACACACACACACACACACACACACACACACACACACACACACACACACACACACACACTTTGAGATAAGCATTTATACAACCACACAGACACTCCTGGGAAAGGCTGGCACAGGTTCTCCAGCTGTGCCCCTATTACCCAGACTATACAATAGTACCACCTGCCACCACCCAGCTAATATTTATCAGCTACTCAAAGGTCCTTAAAAGGTTGTCCAATTATTACTGTGCAATATTATTATCCAATTGGTAGCATAACTAAACAGCTAAGGTTTATTAGAGTGACTTGGTACAGTAATCACTATAAATATGCAATGTACTTTAGAGCTTAAATTATCTCTACACAAAACAGCCACAGTTGAAAGGTTTTAAAATATTTAATAATAAATAATAATAACACAAGGCAATACTTCTTACTACACAATGCTAGTCAAGAGTTCAGAGATCACAGAGAAATACTTAAAATAATTCTGTAGTACAGTTCTGACATCACCAGAAAAACACTTAGTCTAATATTTCTAGTTTCTAGCTATTTCTAAGAGCAAACATAAGTCTAAGATAAACTTACTTATGAGCAAGACAGTGCTGTGAGTTGGATGGTCAAGACAAAAAGGCTTAATCATCTCTGGTTCTCTCTGTTTAAATTGAAATTGCAGTTCTGATTTTCATTACATCATTCTTCACACTTTCCTGGGGTTCCCAGGCTACACATTACATCATTCTTCACACTTCCCTGGGTTCCCAGGCTAATAGAAACTGCATTTACATTCTTAACATCTCCTTTTGTTATCTTGCAGCTGGTCAGGAGCAGAGCAATAAAAATACAATTGCATGTTTAAATCTAGCAACTTAACTATTGGTTAAAACAATAGAAAGAATTTCTTCATCTAGACTTTTCGGCACCACTGTCTACATCAAAGGGTCACCACATGATTTACTTTGGTCAGTAGAGTGCACTGTTGTCACATTTATTTCCAGTTCCACATGTAACAGTATTTCTTTACATTTAAGACAACGAGCCTGTGTCTTACATTGATATTTACAAATGATAGAATTATCTATAAAATTCTCTCTGGCTAGGCTGGCAGCCTTCACACTGGATATATAGCGAGAAAGGTGGGTGCAGAACAGGGGGTAATACTGGATATATAGACAGAGAGGTGGGTGTAGAGCAGGTGGTACTGCTAGATATACAGACATATAGGTGGGTGTAAAGGAGGTGGTACTGATGGATATATAGAGAGGGAGGTGGGTGCAGAACAGTGGGTAATAATGGATATATAGACAGAGGAGTGGTGGAGAACAGGTGGGAGTGTTGGATATATAGACAGAGAGGCCGGTGTAGGGCAGGGACTATTGCTGGATATATAGACAGAGAGGTGGGTATAGAACAGGTGGTACTGCTGAATATACAGACAAATGTGGGTATAGAACAGGTGGTGCTGCTGAATATACAGACAGAGAGGTGGGTGTAGTACAGGAGGTAGTGCTGATATAGAGAGACAGAGGTGGGTGTAGAACAGGTGGTACTGCTGGATATACAGACAGAGGTGGGTGTAGAACAGGTGGTTCTGCTGGATATACAGACAGAGAGGAGACTGTAGAACAGGTGGTACTGCTGGATATGCAGACAGAGAGGTGGGTATAGAACAGGAGGTACTGCTGGATATACAGACAGAGAAGCGGGTGTAGAGCAGATGATACTGCTTGATATACAGACAGAGAGGCGGGTGTATAGCAGGTGATACTGCTGGATATATAGACAGAGAGGTGGGTGTAGAGCAGGTGGTACTGCTGGATATACAGACAGAGAGGTGGGAGTAGAGCAGGTGGTACTGCTGAATATATAATCAGAGAGGTGGGTGTAGAAGAGGTGGTACTGCTGGATATATAAGGTGGGTGTAGAGCAGGTGGTACTGCTAAATATATAATCAGAGAGGTGGGTGTAGAAGTGGTGGTACTGCTGGATATATAGACAGGTGGGGGTAGGGCAGGTGGTACCGCTGGATATAAAGACAGACACGTGGGTGTACAACAGGTGGTACTGCTGGATATATAGACAGAGATATGGGTGTAGAGCAGGTGGTAGTGCTCGATATGCAGACAGAGAGGTGGGGTTAGATCAGGTGGTACTCCTGGATATATAGACAGAGAGGTGGGTGTAGGGCAGGTGGTACTGCTGCATATATAGCAAGGGAGGTAGGTGTAGAGCAGGTGGTACTGCAGCATATGTAGACAGAGAGGTTGGTGTAGAGCAGGAGATAATGCTGGACATACTGAGAGGTCGGTGTAGTGCAAGGGGGTACTGTTGGATTTATAGACAGAGAGGTGGAGGTAGAGTAGGTCATACTGCTGGATATACAGACAGAGAGGTGGGCATTGGCAGGTGGTAGTGCTGGATATACAGACAGAGAGGTATGTGTAGGGCAGGTGCTACTGGTCGATATATAGACAGAGAGGTGGGTGTAGGGCAGGTGGTAATGCTGAATCTATAGAGAGACAGGTGTGTGTAGAGTAGGTGTGCTGCTGGATATACGGACAGAGAGGATGGTGTAGAGCAGGTGGTACTGATGGATATACAGGCAAAGAGGGGACTGTAGAGCAGATGGTACTGCTGGATATATAAACAAAGAGGTGGGTGTAGAGCAGTTGCTAATGCTAGATATACAGACATAAAGGTGTGTGTGGAACCGATGGTACTGCTGTAGATACATACAGAGTAGTGGGTGTAGAGCAGGTGGTACTGCTGGATATACAGACAGAGAGGTGGGTGTAGAACAGGTGCTACTGCTGGATATGCAGACATAGAGGTGGGTGTAGAACAGGTGTTACTGTTGGCTGTATAAACAAAGAGGTGGGTATAGAACAGGTGGTATTGTTGGATATACAGAGAGGTGGGGATAGGGCAGGTTGTACTGCTAAATATACAAACAGAGAGGTGGGTGTAGAGTAGGTGTTACTGCTGGATATACAAATATGGAGTGGGGTGTAGAGTAGGTGATACTGCTGGTCATACAGACAGAGAGGTGGGTGTAGAAAAGGTGGTACTGATGGATATATAGACAGAGAAGTCGGTGTAGATCAGGTGGTATTGCTGGATATATAAACAAAGCGGTCGGCATAGAGCAGGTGCTACTGCTGGATATGTAGACAGAGACATTGTTGGAGAGCAGGTGGTAGTGCTGGATATGCAGACAGAGAGGTGGGTGTAAAGCAGGTGGTAGTCCTGGATATATAGACAGAGAGGTGGGTGTAGAACAGGTGGTACTGCTGGATATATAAACACAGAGTTGGGTGTAGAACAGGTGGTACTGCTGGATATACAGACAGAGAGGTGGATGTAGAGCAGGTGGAAATGCAGGATATACAGAAATGTGGGTATAGAACAGGTGGTACTGCTGGATATACAGACAGTGAGGTGGGTGTAGAACATGAGGTAGTGCTGATATAAAGAGACAGAGGTGGGTGTAGAATAGGTGGTACTGCTGGATATACAGACAGAGAGGTGGGTATAGAACAGATGGTACTGCTGGATATACAGACAGAGAGGTAGGTGTAGAATAGGTGGTACTGCTGGATATATAGACAGGTGGGTGTACAGCAAGTGGTACTGCTGGATATACAGACAGAAAGGTGGGAGTAGAGCAGGTGATACTGGTGAATTTACAATCAGGGATGTGGGTGTAAAAGAAGTGGTACTGCTGGATATAAACACAGGCACATGGGTGTACAACAGGTGGTGCTGCTGGATATATAGACAGAGATATGGATGTAGAGCAGGTGGTAGTGCTCGATATGCAGACAGAGAAGTGGGGTTAGATCAGGTGGTACTCCTGGATATATAGACAGAGAGGTGGGTGTAGGGCAGCTGGTACTGCTGGATATATAGCAAGAGAGGTGGGAGAAGAGCAGGTCATACTGCTGGATATACAGAGAGGTGGGTATAGGCAGGTGGTAGTGCTGGATATACAGACAGAGAGGTAGGTGTAGGGCAGGTGCTACTGGTCGTTATATTGACAGAGAGGTGGGTGTAGGGCAGGTGGTAATGCTGGAACTATAGAGAGACAGGTGGGTGTAGTGTAGGTGTGCTGCTGGATATACGGACAGAGAGGATGGTGTAGAGCAGGTTGTACTGCTAGATATACAGGTAGATGGGGTCGTAGAGCAGGTGGTACTGCTGGATATATAGACAAAGGGGTGGGTGTAGAGCAGATGCTAATGCTAGATATACAGACAGAGAGGTGTGTGTAGAACCGATGGTACTGCTGTAGATACATACAGAGTGGTGGGTGTAGAGCAGGTGGTATTGCTGGGTATATAAACAGAGAGGTGGGTATAGAGCAGGTGGTACTGCTGGATATACAGACAGAGAAGTGTGTGTAGAAGAGGTGATACTGCAGGATATACAGACAGAGAAATGGGTGTATGGCAGTTGATACTGCTGGATATACCGACACACAGGTGGGTGTAAAGCAGGTGGTAATGCAAGATATATAGACAGAGAGGTGGGTGTAGAGCAGGTGGTACTGCTGGATATACAGACAGAGAGGTAGGTGTAGAGCAGTGCTACTGCTGGATATGCAGTCAGAGAGGTGGGTGTAGAGCAGGTGTTACTGCTGGATGTATAAACAAAGAGGTGGGTATAGAACAGGTGGTAATGTTGGATATACAAACAGAGGGGGGTAGGGCAGGTGGTACTGCTAAATATACAGACAGAGACGTGGGTGTAGAACAGGTGGTACTGCTAGATATACAAACATGGAGGGGGGTGTAGAAAAGGTGGTACTGCTGGATATATAAACAAAGCGGTGGGTGTAGAGCAGGTGGTAATACTGGATAGACAGACAGAGAGGTGAGTGAGAGCAGGTGCTACAGCTGGATATATAGACAAAGATATTGGTGGAGAGCAGGTGGTAGTGCTGGATATGCAGACAGAGAGGTCGGAATAGATGAGGTGGTACTCCTGGATGGACAGATAGAGAGGAGGGTGTACAGCATGTGGTTCTGCTTGATATGTAGACAGAGAGGTGGATGTAGAATATGTGGTACTAATGGATATGCAGACAGAGAGTTGGGTGTAGGGCAGGTGGTACTGTTAGATATGTAGACAGAGAGGTGGGTGTACAGCAGGTGGTAGTTCTGGATATACAGACAGAGAAGTGGGTGTAGAGCAGATGATACTGCTTGACATACAGACAGAGAGGTGGGTGTATAGCAGGTGATGCTGCTGGATATATGGACAGAGGTGGGTGGAGAGCAGGTGGTACTGCTGCATATATAGACAGAGAAGTGGGTGTAGAGCAGATGATACTGCTTGATATACAGACAGGGAGGTGGGTGTATAGCAGGTGATGCTGCTGGATATATAGACAGAGAGGTGGGTGTAGAGCAGGTGGTACTGCTGGATATACAGACAGAGAGGTGGGAGTGGAGTAGGTGGTAATGCTGAATATATAATCAGAGATATGGGTGTAGAAGATCTCCCATGCTGATAGCGTATCTCTCAGAAAGAAACCCTTCATTTTTACCTAAAGTCTGTTCTGAGTCAAACATCAATCAGGTCATTGAACTACCAGTGTTCTTCCCCAACCACTCTAACAACTTAGAATATATGCTATACAAACTTGATGTTCACAAACAGCTCAGATTTTATCTTGACAGAACTAAGGATTTTAGGAAATCAGATCAACTTTTTGTATCCTTCTCAGAAGCAAGAAAAGGCAATCCAGTGGCTAAAACAACCTTATCTAAATGGTTATCCAATTGTATAGCCTTTGTTTATGAAAATGTGAACATGCCTTTAACGCACAAACCAAAAGCTCATTCTACCAGAGCTGTCGCTACCTCTTCTGCTTTTCAAGCTAATTGCCCCTTGATGATATTTGCACTGCAGCCACTTGGTCTAACCCTCATACCTTTATCTCACATTACAAAGTAGATAAGGCTTCTAGCGACAGGTCTTCCTTTGGTTCTATAGTACTGAAGAACATACTCCCATGAGCCACCCAGGGTTGAGGGTGCTAGGGACGCTACCCATCAGTGAGAATAATCGGCGAGATTAACAACTTCACATATAGAAGTTATGTACTTACTATAACATTCCATGTGAGTTGTTTATCTCGCCTTTATTCTCACGTCCCTCCCTCCTTCCCCCTCCTGGCTGACTGTTGACTTAGAGGCTAGTGCCATCCTGGTTATTCAATATTTCTCTTTCCCTTTGGGTACTCTCCTTTGTAGATATATATAAGAGAGTATGCATAGGTTGTATATATATATATATATATATATATATATATATATATATATATATATATATATATATATATATATATATGTGTGTGTGTATATATATGTATATAGACTATTATTCGCAGCAAACAAGATCTGAGGTAATTCCAGCAGTGCATTGTGGGATAAGGGGCTGGTCTCGAGCTACTGGCAAGCCTTGAGCTTGCTATTGGCCATGTTGGAGCCAAGGATCAGCTCCAACCCATCAGTGAGAATAAAGGTGAGATAAACAACTCACATGGATCGTTATGGTAAGTGCATAACTTCTATTCCACTGGTATTTCTTCCTTAATTTTTTTCTACAGGATAACATTGTTTCACTTACCATGTCAGACAAAGCTAAGTTGGGTTTTAAGCAGTGTGACAAGTGTGGACGTAAGATGCCTAACTCAGATACACATGTTTGTTGTGTCTACTGTTTGGGCATGGATCATTTGAAAGCTGATTGTGACATTTGTGCTGGTTTTTCTAATCAGACACTAGCAGAACATAAGAATAAACTTATTTTAAAAGGTTTACTCGAGGCATCTTTCTTGGAGGCTCTATCTGGGTCGGAGGTCTCATCCCATCCTAAGATCAAAAAATATAAGGAAAAACGGAGTCACTCATTTCCTGCATCTCCATCAGTTATGGAACCGAGTTGGCTCCATGCTTCACCGGCACCCTCAGTGCAGACCTCTCGGCACCAGGATCTGTGTCATCTCCCTCAGTGCCGACCATGGTATTCACTCCTGTCTTGGTTCCAAACACAGCACCACTGACTTCGGTGCCGTCTTTGGCTCCTACATCGGCTCCGATGACTGTTCATGCCTCGGCTCCATCCCTGTCCATGGTGCCAACAGTTTCCACAGCTCCATGGGCTCCAATGACTGTACATACCTCGGCACCACTCCCGTCCATGGTGCCAACAGTTTCCTCTGCTCCGTGGGCTTCAATGACTGTACATGCCTCTGCACCTTCCCCATTCATGGTGCCGACAGCTTCTTTGGCTCCATGGGCTCCAATGACTGTACATGCCTTGGCACCATCCCTGGCCACGGTGCCGAGAGTTTCTTCAGCTCCATTAGCTCCAAAATTCGATTACCTGCCAAGGACAAGATATTCTCCTACTTATGACCCTTTTCTGGGGTAGAGGTTTAGCCCCTTTCTAGAAAAACCTGATTCCCCTTCTGCAGTCTCTTTTAGATCCACTAGGAGTTTTTCTGAGGTAGACCTAGTGCGGGTTGTGGACCAGCTTCTGATAGCTAGGGGATTGCCCATCCCAGCTAAACATTCCGTCCCTCCTGGCTCAGAATCTTTTATCTCATCTTCCCCTGCTTATTCCCCCCCAGCACCCGCTTCGGTACATACTGTCTCGGCTACAACAGCAGTACCTTCCCTGTCGGCATCGAACACCCTTGTAGCATCGGCTATGATGGAGCCGATGCTTTCTCAGAGCAGTGCTTGGACTGTCCATACCTTGGTACCTAACCCGGCACCTATTTTCTTGCTGGCACCATCTATGTCCGCCGGGCCAATGGCTTCCAGTTCTCTTGTAACCCCTCAACTGGAAGTGGGCTCGGGTGCACCTGCTGTACAGGCGATGGATAGGGCCCTTCACTCTGAAGGCTCACATCCAGCCGCTAAGACACCAGTATCAGAACCTCCTGTGAAAGGAACCCCTTCTCCAGAGTCCTCCTCAGAAAATCCCACTGGTGAGCCACCCTGGAAGAAATGGTGCAAGAGGAAGCACCTTGATTCCCCGGAGGAATCTATCACAGAAGACACTGATTGTGATGAAGGGGAAGGATCCACTCATTCCCCCCAGATGACATTTCATTCAGAGACATTCTTGAAATCCTCAAACAGTGGGGGGAATGGAAGTCCTCTAACCCTTCTTCTGAGGAATCTGTGTTTCTGCAGGCCTTCTATGCCCAGACAGCTACTTCCTGGGTGACCCCCACCAGCAGATGATCTTGTTAAACTAATTGTGCAGCATGCATGGAAGGCCCTGGACAATGTAGAACCTGTTCCCCCGGAGGCCGGACAAACTTTTATCTACACCTGAAGATCAGTCCCACTGGTCCAAACAGCTGACACTTGATTCTATGGTCGTGGCAGCGACCACCAAGAGGGAACTGGCAGAAGATAGTTCCACTGTCCATCCTTCAAACAGGGAGTCCAGGACCATGGACAGACTAGGGAGGCAGACCTATGCTTCAGCGACCTTCGCCATTCTGTCGCTGAATTATCTGGCACACTTTACTCGCCTCCAAACAGACCTAATTTCTGAAATGTCTTCCTCTTTGGTGGGGATACTGCCACATCGGGTGTTGTCATGAGACGTAATGTTTGGATGCTGTTGTGCGATTTCACAGACCCCTTTAAATCTTCCTTCATTAACGTTCCTGTCGACGATTCTGCACTTTTTGCACCCAAGGTACATGACACACTTGCACGTAGTGAGAAAGACAGAAAGACCTTGTCTGCTGTGGGCATACGCTTTTCAAACCACCAGAGGCCCTACTCCAGGAATCAGAAGGTGGAAAAGATATGGTTCAAGAAATCCCAAGGATCTTTTCGTGACACTCATGGTGAACAATCCCCCTGGGGCAGACAGGGCAACTCATATGGAAGACACCCCTTTCGGGGTAGAGGGGGTCCACGTAACCAGGGAGCCAGAGATTATTTCTCCGGCAGACCCTACTAACACTCCTGAACAGATGCCCGATTGCTTTCCTCTGGAAGCAGTCGGGGGCATTTATTTCTGCATCTACCAGCCTGGCATCTTATTACTTCCGATGTTTGGGTGCAGAGAATAATATCCAGAGGCTACCAAATACCTTTTGACATAACTCCCAGACCCGTCAAACGAATCCCCAATGTACCACCCAATCAAAGAGAATTAGCAGCCTTAGAAATAGAAAACCTGCTAAGAAAAAGAGTCATCCAACCAGTCCCACCAGAACAGACAGGATCCGGGTTTTACTCGAGGTTCTTTTTAGTGCCAAAAAAGACAGGGGACTGGAGACCAATCCTGGTTCTCAGCCTACTGAACAAATTTATCAAACCTCAAAAATTCTTGATGGTCACAGTACAGTCCATTCTTCCCTTCCTAGAGAGGAACAATTGGATGTGTTCTATAGACCTGCATGATGCGTACTACCACATAAAGATGGATCACCGCTCCTGGAGGTTTCTCTGCTTCCGGCTGGGAGACAATCACTACCAGTTCAGGGCACTGCCGTTCAGTCTCTCAACAGCCCCTCGAGTGTTCACCAAATGTATGGCAGTTGTGGTAGCCCATCTTCGACTACAAGGATTCCAGGTGTTTCCCTATCTAGACAACTGGCTCCTTACCGATCTGACCAGGAATCTCCTATTCTGCAGCCTCTCTTACACTCAAGATCTCACTCTCCGCTTGGGGATTACAATCTACAAAGACAAATCTCAGATGTCTCCAATGAAGACACTGGAATTTATTGGAGCAGTCTTCAGCACAACATCCTGTCAAGTTTCTCTCCCCCCTCACATGCTTTTGAAAATAAGACACCAAATTCAAGACCTTCGTCCTCACACGTTTGTACCAGCACATCTTGTACTGCAACTCTTGGGCTCCATGGCAGCTGCCATTACTTTGGTACCACTGGTGAGACTGCACATGAGAATCCCGCAGTGGCTCCTTTCCGCACAATGGTCGTTGTTAACCCACCCACTCAACCACATGATACCCCTTGCAAGGAGGAAATGCTATGGTGGATGGAGCCACAAAAGAATCTTTGGTGTTGACCATTCTGTCTTCCCCAACCCATGGCCACGGTGACCACGGATGCTTCACTATTAGGGTGGGGGGGGCATTTTCAGGGAAAGAATGTCCAAAGCACCTGGACCCCCCTCGAGGCCAACTTGCACATAAATGTCCTGGAACTGAGGGCAGTTCTCTTAGCATTGCAAGCGTTCCATGCATCTCTGCCTTCAGGGACCATTGCAATTCAGTCAGACAACAAGTCAGTCGTTTGGTATATCAACAAGCAAGACAGAACCAGATCTTACCCTTTGTGTCAGGAAGCCATGAGGATTTGTCACTGGGTGATAGCTTCTAATCGCTTTCTTATAGCAATGCACATTCCCGGGAGTTCCAACCTTATTGTGGACAATCTGAGCAGGAACATCCTGATGCCTCATGAATGGTCCCTCAATCTTGTAATAGCAGCTCGGATCTTCCAACATTGGGGCAAGCCTTGCTGTGACCTGTTTGCTTCCCCCCTGAATTACAAATGCAGGAGCTATTTTGCCTTGATCCCCCCTCAGGGGGAACCACCAAGGGATGCTCTAATGCACGATTGACCCCTGGGTCTTCTGTATGCCTTTCCCCCATTTCTCCTCATTCCAAAATTTCTCCAGAAAGCTCAGAGGTTGAAAAGCAAATTGATCCTCATTGCTCCCTACTAGCCACGTTAAGTCTGGTTCCTGTTTCTATGGCCTCATGTGATTCACAGCCCATGGATCCTAGATCTTTCCCAGGACCTGTTATCCCATCCTCAGGGATTGATTCATCTGAACCTGCACAGTCTCAAGCTCACAGCCTGGTTCCTCCACTTCCAGTGATTGCCAGACTGCCTGACATCCCATCTCCTGTTCATGAAATTCTTTTGACCTCACACAAACCTTCCACTATAAAGGTTTATTCTAGCAAATGGACTAGGTTCTCTATTTGGGGCCAAAGAACTTAGACCCTTTCTCTATGCCTATTCAAAAGATTTTGCAATACCTGACTACTCTCCTGCATGCAGGAGCCATAGCTTCAATGATTACTGTACATTTAGCAGCTATCGCCAGTTTTCATAATGGTCTTGAAAATTCTTCACTTATGTCACACGGCCTATGCAAGACCTTTTTGAAGGGAGTATTACATGTTAAACCTCCGGTCAAGCCTCTCTTAGATTCCTGGGACTTGAAGCTGGTGCTTCAGTCTCTTATAGGCTTCTCCCTTTAAGCCCTTTGATTCATGTGATTTGAAATTTTTGTCCCTTCGTACTGACCCTTCCTTCTTGCCCAAAGTCATTTCTGGTTTTTCCATTAACCAGTCTATTGACCTGCCAGTTTTCTTCCCAAGGCATTCTAATAGATGGGAGTACCTTTTTCACACCCTTGATGTGCACCAACAGCTTTGTTGTTATTTGGACAGGACTAAATCTTTCAGGAAAACAGACCAATTGTTTGTGGCCTTTGCAGGACCCAGATTGGGTAAACCTGTTTCCAAAGTTACTTTATCTTCCTGGCTTAGAAATGTCATTACCTTTATCTACCAACAGAATAATCTACCCTTACCTTCCAGAATAAAGGCTCATTCTACCAGGTCTATGGCTACCTCTGTAGCTTTTCATTCCAGAGCCTCTATGGATGATATATGCACAGCAGCCATGTGGACAAGACCTCATACCATCATATCTCATTACAAATTGGATTTGGCTTCAAGGGGACGAGCATCTTTTGGTTCTATGGTGCTCAGGAATATCCTTCCTTAGGGCCACCCAGGACTCAAGTTGATGGGGACTTGGTCCTAACAGTAAAGAATGAATAAAAGATTTACAACATCAGATAAAGAAGTTCTGTCTTACCATAATGTTCCATCTGTGTTGTAGATCTTTATTCATTCTTTACTTCCCACCCTCCTTACCCCTGCCTGGACTCCTGGTGGACTTTAGGTACTCCTGGTTAGGGTATTTGCTCAGACAGAGCGTCCTACTTTTTTCCTATTACTACATTTTTTATCTAGGGTGGGAAAACTCAATCTGGAGTATCTAGGAGAGGGGCATTGTGGGTAGGTTCTTAGCTGAGAGTTTTTGGCTTGCACCAGCTGGGAAATTGCCATATCATTTCTGAGGATGGAACCAAGGCCCTAACAGTAAAGAATGAATAAAGCTCTACAACACAGATGGAACGTTGTGGTAAGACATAACTTCTTGTTATGAGAGCCCAATCAAGACAAAATGAAGTGGAGAACAAAAAAAAATATCAAAGCATTGGCTATATGACAGCTTACTTAATATCTAGACGGAAACAAAAAGGCTGTGAGGTATGAAAAAATAAAATACTTTTTAAATAGATTACTGGAATGACAGTCAAAATCAAGTATAAAAAAACAAGCAGCACTCAACTCAAACCACTTCTCCTTGCACTGCAGTTCTAATTATAATTCATATTCAGCTTGATAAAAGTACCAAGTAACATGCTGGAAGTAGCAACCTCTGTGGTTCAGAGAGCTTAGAAAGCATCAAAGGGATCTGATTGTTGAAAGGTAGGTGTGGCCATATACCTGGCATGTGTTGCTGTATTATGTGTTGTACTATGACACCCACTCCTACGTTGCTTATCATACAAACATGCAACACTGACTTACAAGGCAGCTCCAAGCTCGTTGGTTGGGTGACACCCACCTCCACGATGGACGCGAGGGTTTCAGCGTGTTGTTCCATGGGTGTCCCCAGACTGGCCAGGAGCTCCTCCATGGCTGTGAGTGGGGGCTGGGTTTGCGGACCACCACCTGTCCCACCTTGTTGTCTGGCGATTGCAGCGGCACGCCGTCTCGCATGCCGGATTAGGTCTGTGCAGTGCCTGCGGATCTGTTGATATGTGCGGTTGTGGCCGCCCAGGGTGTTCACCCTCCTGCGCATATCCTGCCACATCTCCTCCCGTTGTTGTGCCTGCAGTGGCACATGGCTAAACAAGATGTCGTAATTGTCATGTAGCAACGGTATTATGACCTCATCTTCCTGTCGGCTAAAGGCAGGCAGCCGGGAACGTGGCATTATCTGTAAGACATAATGATGGTGACAGGTCACATTTACACTGCTGTGCTGGCATACTGCTGGAAATACATTGCCATGACATGTACAAAATCTGCACAGTAATCTCTGCAAGGCATCATGGCAGTGACACAGCCGATGTGTTGCCGTCACACCATTGAGCAGTGGGTGTCATATCATATCTGTGTGTCACCTCATCACACTGTACACGCACCATGTTGATGTTAGCCTGCTGTGGACATGTGTACCTGGCTGCACCTGTGTCCATATCAGTTGGCACGGGTCCCCATGTGACAACGGCTCTACTGTTCACCTGGATGCTGTGTATATGTCACTAGACATCACGTACGTGGCCATTATGAACGTCAGCAGTGGCACTGTACACATACACATGGACACCTGCACATGCATGTGTTGTGCCATGTACATCCACACAGCACTGTACGGGTGTTGGACAACTTGCCACGGCTCACCTGTGTTGCACATGTGATACACATGGGACAATGTGTAACCATGCCACATTAGCAGGAAAGGTCATGCATAGCATGTACACGCACATTGTCCACAGCAACACACAGCACCTGTAACACCACAGGGTGCATCACCGCAACATTACTGCTGTGGATGGTTGATAGTGACAGTGCCTTTTGTCCATCGCACCATGTAGGACTGTGATAGCACATGCAGCCTTGCTGGGCAGGGCTGCATGGTATGGCAGGGTATGCCACATACATGGCACTGGGATGTGATCCACCTGGGGGGTAATGATATTGGCAGGGTGGCTGTCCATTCCATATGTCATTGCTATGTGTATATGGACATTACACATGTCTATCACCATGGTGTGGACACTGGCCTTATGCAAGGTAGGCTGCACGCTGCTTGGTGGGGGTGTGTCTGGTGCATGCAGGTATCGCACATCCATGCATACACTGTAACCCTGACAGGTGCTATGTGCTGCGATATTGATTAACACAGTGCTGTATGTGGCCACACACTGCTATCCCGTGCACATGGATGGTTGCCTGTACTGATGTGGGTACCACATATGTCTACATCCAGTGCCTGCTGCCACCCCCATGTCTGCTGGTGCACTGCACACCGCCATCCCTCCCTCTGGAAACGTGGTGTTGGGCACAGCATAGGTATCCATGTATGGGGACAGGGATGTTCACATAGCAGGGGCACTGATGGTATCATCGATCTGACCATACACGTATGACGCACCCCTCACACATACAACCCATTCATTATGTTGTTCACAACAGTGACACAGCTATACTGCTACGCCGGAGACATTCACAGATGTACATACACAGATGCATGCACATCCGTCTGTGGCATGGCCTGGACTATTGGTGTGGTTCGGCACATAATGTGTATGAGTTCGGCTGGCGCAGATCTACTGTGCACATGTCTACACAGTAAGCCTGTTCTACAGTAGGCATCGGTGATGTGCTGTGCACATATCATATCTGCACATTTTGTTGGTGTCTGTCTATCCACGGGCCAGTGGTGGGACACACAGGGATATTGTTGAACATATCTGCATGTAACCCTGTACTGCTGTACCGCTAGCTTCTCAGGTGCTAATGTGTCATAGACATGCACACCATACCCGCACATGTGGTAGTGGGTTGCCACCCATACCCATCTCCTCTTGTGGGTTGCTATCATCCCACACCCTCTTTGTATTGTATGTTCAGGCTATGCACCTGTGTGGGGCTTGTGGGCATGCAATGCAGTACTATGTGCCTTTGCACCCATCGCAGAACAAGTCACACAGGTACACTGGCGGCCGTACACTGCACAGCTTGATGTCGGCACATCACATGTTGTACACACATAACACATCTCCTGTGGGACATGGTCAAATGTACAGGCATGTCCATCAGTCACATGCCACTGCTACCCCTACATGATGGCTATGCGGGACATGTGGCGGTACAGCAACTGTCACATGTACACGAGCAATGCCCCCCTACCTGCATCACATGGTACTGCCTGTGGGGCATAAAAGTGCCTGCATCCATGCTATGGCCATAGATGACAGTTGTACATCGATATGTGCAACATACCTCATTGGGAGTTCTCATGTGCACATGTTCAACATGTCAACGCATTGTTTGTGTCTGTCAGACAGTCATTGTTGTGCATGGTTTACATGGCAGCCATGGCGTACTGTGTGTGATTCCAAGTACTTCATTGGGCTACCAGCATTGTACATTATCACAGCACATTCCAGCCATCATGTAGCCATCCTAGATGACAGTGTGAGGTGTTCTGCCATGTGCACATATGTCACACAGTACGAGGGTGACTGACACACATTCTCAGGACAGGGTTCTGACTGCTGTGGATGTGTGTGATGCTGTCGACGACCATGACTGCGCCAGATGGTGTCATCTGGATGTGTAACATTGACAACACACACCTACCTTCACGTAGCAACACATCATCCACAACAATGGACATCCCTGCATGAACACTGTGTGCAGTATGTCTGTATGACCACTGCATGCACCACTGGTAGCCACCAGCATGGCTGCCAACAGCAGCAGTGTGTATCCTGTGTGAACATGGGTTACACCATTCACAACACACCTGTGTCAGATGGCCCTGTTGTGGGTCACAGTGCAGTTCCACACATCATGTAACAGTATGCATCATGCACCGGTATGTTGCGAACATGTGAACGTCTGTGCAAGTCAACATATGCACACATGACACATCACCTGGTACAACATGTCTGTCTTACCACATGCTATTGTGACCACCCTGTGATTACATTGTACAGGCTACGTGGACTGGGACATCTGATGGCCCAATGGTGTATTCACCCTCTGGGTGTGTGTCTAGCCGGGTGTACAGTAGGCAGTGGTCTGCACACGGGATACTGTACATTGGCCTACTCTGTCACTGCGACTGTTGACTATGGTCATACTGTACTTATGCAGGCATGTGGTATTTGTCCAGTATGACAGTCGTGGTCAACCACAGTACTGTGGCACACATGACCTGCGGACATCTGCCTAGGGTGTGGGGCCCACATGTACATCTTCACATGCTATGCTGCCTCTGCAGCGGTGTCACATGTCTGTCGCCAGCAGGGCTCTCACAGGCAGGCACGGCATGCAGTGATGTGTGACAATGCTTGCACCCTCCACTGTGCTGTACACAAGCACTGCACACACAGTACGGCATGCCTGACATTTATCTGCGGTGCCTGGGACCTGCCTCCATGCTCTACAGAGCACACCTGCCAGTCCAGATTGTACACAGATCATACCTCCCAGGCACATACCTGGACTGCAACACACACAGGTGAGTGGATCCCACATCACACAGTGGTTTACACACATACTATGTTTTTTTACAAAACAAATGCATCATAGGTACTCCATGTTCAGATACCCATGTTTGTGACCGCTAGACACATTGTGACATGCGACGGTGAGTACACTGTACACCACAGGTTACATGCTGGATGTGTTATCATACTGTACATTGCACCTCGGACAGTTGCTACTGCCATGTGCTGACAGCAACACGCACTTCCCTAGTATGGACTCCCATGTACCCACACATGCTTGGCCATGCACTACACATAGCTGGGTGACACATTACACAAGACATACCATACCTACACTACCCTCGGCATGCACCATACCTCCATGCATCTGTGTGCTATACCTACGGACATCCCCCTCTGGTTGATGAACATATATGCTTCGCCGCCCTGCTAGCCACGCCCTGGACACACACCCATCGCAGCATACATGGTACATGTGCTCAACGGCCGGTACTACCGACATCTGCTGACGGGGGTAGTTAATGGCATGGCACCCCAGCAGCCGGACAGTATACATGACTATGCTGACACATATCACAGTGCACTTCCGCTACATGTACGCAGTGGTAGGGACCATGCTATTCCACACAGAGACATGGTGGTACTGGCCTTTTCACTGACACCACAGTGGTATTCATGTTCCATGCACATGTGCTGTATGGGCGCATGTGCAGGCTGTTCCACGGTGGGTATATTCAAATGTGTGTGGTGCATCACTTGACAGTCATAGTGGGTCCTCGTGGTCCATCACATACTCCACAGCTAGCTACCTACACATGACCGCCATACATTGCAGTGTGGGCCCTCACTCAGTGTGGTGGTATGTCTGTGTTGTTTGGCTACATCCACATTCAATGTAGCATACAACAGTCACCCAGGCATTGCCAACAGAGATGTTGTTGGCAACATGCCGGCCAATGGGATACCTACCGATAATACACACTCTCACTCACTACAGGGTTCCAATCCATAGATGGACATCGCATTGTCCCTGTGGACACATACATGGTACTGCCATACACACGTTATGTCCTAGGACACTGTCCCAATGTCACCTCCAATCTCCCTAGCTGTTATATCCTGCCAACCTGGTTGTTATGTGTCTCTGCAGCAGCCCACTGAATTAACTGCTAGCCCATTCATGGACGTTGTGTACCTTGACCACCACACCACCGCATCTATCACACTACACATGGGTGGTAGTGCATTGCACGTGTGGGACTGCATTCGTACACCCATGACTAGACCATTCGGTATGGCACTGGGGCACATCCTCACATCCATGCTTCACACACTCATTGACGACCTCCATGCCTTTACTGGCACCCTTGTTGGGCCTCTGTGTGCCACAGCACACCACATCCACATGCTGCCCACCTGTCATACCATTGCATGGGTGGTTGGTGTGGTACAGAAGGTAAAAGATCAGACATTATCCCCACATTGCCCTTCAGCACCATTCCACATTCTGGTAGTGGCAATGTACACATCCACCATGACATCATACCCTGTGTCTCAGGATGTTAGGCTATGTGACTCCTGGACAGGTCACACAGTGGTGCAAGCATATCATGCTACCTACGACATGTAAGGTACATGTGGCATTACACAGTCCTCAGTCATGTGGCCCCTCATGTTCACTATTTGCTTACATACACAACATGCTGTCACAGAGTAATGTCCATGCCTACATATCCCACATCTACATACCTGGCAGCATTCTAGCTCCACCAGCTCATACTGCTAACAACCATACAGGTGTCGGTGTGGCAGATATATCGTGTAGATGTCATTGCATCAGATACATCACACTTGGTGCATACACATCACCTTTGCATAGTGACAGTCATCCACTGGGTATCACATGGATACTGTCCCTATACATGCATATCACATTGTACATGGTTGCTGTACACACACATGCCCCACATGGTGCTGTGGTTGCCATATTCCACTGTGGCGTGGGTACACATCTGCAGGGCCACACATATCTGGACTATGTGAGCTGGGACATTGGTAGCCTTTGTACTTGTGCCATACACACATCTCCACACGGGCAGGGTTACAATAACACATTCATGGTGTACCTTCCACAATGGCTACAACTTTACATGTCATGGTATAGTCATGCCGTGATGTATACCAGGCTCAGACAGTTTACATATGCAGATGACAGACAGGGAACACATCTGTACTCATCTGCATACCACTTACACAGGGGTGTCCTCTACTCTGCCGTGGGCCATGTCCTCCATAGTACTGATGCATGTAGTACTCCTACATGGCGTTTGCAGTGCGGGGTGAATGAAGCACTCCTGCATATGTGCACACATGCCACATTGCTTAGCCTGGGCTTCTGTGTTACCTCCGCAGACTAGACACACACCATGCTGTAGAACATAGGTCCTGTGCACATCCCACAGGGACACACTGTGGCACTGGTCATGTGATAGCTCTCTTGCTGATAGGGTGACACATACACATGGGACCACCACAGCGGCAGTACTGTGTAGACATGCAGTTGACATCCACCTTTGCTGTTCAGTGGACACTACCATGGGGGGGTGACACTACTGTGTACATTGCACATGTGTTTACACATGGACCTGCCAGACGCCATTGTTGCACACATTGCACCTGCTACAGATCGTTTGGACATGGTGACTGGCTGTGCCTTCCATTTCGGTGGCTATTCTGGTACTACTCTGTCCCATATGTGCAGGCCATACATATCCTGTTAATGTACATAACACTAGGCCATACCTCCATCATGCATGCTATGCCTGTGATACTGTGTATAATGTCTGAACATATCCATCATGATAGCTTTACATTACACATACTTGACATAGTCACCCCTACTGCGAGGCATATTACGTGCACGTCACACACATTACGATGACATCGATTTATATATGCCCATACACATGTGTGTTGTGACACTATACATACATGTCCTATCCCCTGCTGTGGTACTTCATTGTTGGACATCCACTGCCAGCATCAGCGTGGGTGGTGGCATTGTTCTGTGTTTTAAATCCCTATGACAGCCCTTGGGTTATCCCGGCTGTGTACATGATGTCCCACTGCTGTGCACACGGTGTCCACAGTCGTTGGTATGCTCATCGGGTTACCACTACATAACCACCTTTCACCACTCTCTGCTTTATGGACAGGTATCTTTACTTACAAACACCGTTCACATACAGTGCAGATTCGTCATACATATCGTGCGTTACACACCAGTACATCTCGTGGGTTCTACATACCTTTCCTGTGTTGCTTTCTCTATTCCATTTGAATCTCGCTAGTAACAAGTGAACGGCTCGTGTGGGAATGGAGTCTTTGTTCGGTATGAACATACAGTTTGAATATCCTGGGAGTCTTCCTTATATCCGTCATCACCTGCGGCATGTGGGTTCATCACACCAATAGCTGTTCCTCGGTGTGTACTTATGCGCATATCACCTGTGCATCTCCTCCATTCGTACGGTACGCGTCGGAACTAGGGCATGGTTCATTCCTCGTCTGGGCGTTGGTTAGTTGCACTACCTTCATGGAGATGGTATGTATTGTGTTATGTTATGTGTGGCTGCAACCGCTATGTGTGGCGTCAGGTACATTTTGCTGTGGTGTTAGCCGTGGATTGTGTGTGTTGGGTATGGTATTATGTTCGACATGTGGGTGTCCGTGTCCTGGCAGCGTCTGTCGATGGCGTTTTGCATTCTGATGTGTAACATAGCTCTTGTATTCCTGTACACAACGGATGCAGGTATGCATCCGCTGCTGATAGTGTTTCCCACGAGATGTGGCGGGTATGCGCTGTCATTGACTGCCTGTATGTTTCTGCTGCTATTTCGCTTGTATCCCTTTGATATGTGCGATGGGGTATATCGGCTGTGGGTGACGGGTACGGGTTGTGGGCCTTGCATTTGTACATACACGGTATGCTTGTGTGTGTACTCCATCCCTGCCTGGGGAGCTGCAAGTTACCTGTGTGTTGTTCTAGGAGTGTAGGTTTTGTTGATGTTGTCTGGTGTCGGTACCGCTTGTGTGCTTCCTGCATGTATTCCTCCATCACATCGGTAGTATATCTGCGGCTGTTCGTACGTGCCGACTATCCCTTGGCATTTTGTCACAGATATTTACGGTCATTGTGGTCCTGTACTTGGGACGGCCTGTATGCTACCGGTTGCCACCTATTCGGGTGGCGATTGCTTGTTTAACACTCATAGAACACACAGCGGTGTTTACGGGACGATACGTGTCCACGATCGGTGCCGGGGTAGCACATGCGTATTTCTGCGGTACATAACTATTGCTGCGTAACATTGCCAATGTATCGTGTTGAAATTAACATATTGGCGTCATACATACGGTCATAGTTTGTACATGCGTCCTTTGCATCACATGTTGGCTATACTCCTGTGGTACATTCTGGGACATTTTCGCTTTGCATCGTTTACGCCGCCACGCCTAGCCAGTGAGGAGCTCTCAGTACTACTTTGTGGGTACTGCTGTACATACGCCTGTGGTTCCTATACTGTATGCCTACACATGTTATTCCACTCCGCCTGTCACATGTCACCTACATACACATTTTACAGTGGCACACACATTACACTCGCAAAGCGGAACACACGACACCCTCACCTCACACATACACATACTGCCGCCAGAGGGACGGTTGCACACAGTACCTACGTTGACCACATCGCCGGCGGGTGTCTACCTCCGCCTCATATCCTAAGAATATTACCCGCATGTCCTGTTACTGTATCGCGGGCCTGGCGATCATCCCGACTTGCGAATATGCATTTAGGTGGGTTGACCTTTCCATGGGTGGCTTTCCCTGCTCTGTCCACCCTCCCGGATAGTCGGGTTGGCGTTCACTATGTTTACTATGTAGAGATTTCGTCTTACTTCTCTGTAACCTTGCATCCCTGTGATTCCCTGTTTAACCTGTTGTACATTATATCTGTGTATGTGTACATATATTTCTACATGTGTAATGATATCTATCTCCATATCTGTGTATGCACATATGTACATATGTAGACACCTTGCGCCGAATGTGGCAGCATACGGCTACGCCGTCTGCTGTTGGACCCGCGTGCGGTTGAGGTGTTGGCGTTCTATGCTCCACTAGCTGTTGGGTGTGCAGTGTTTGGGTGCTACCTATGTTGGAGTCACACATGGGACCACCCATACAGTACACATTACGGGCGGCCATGTTTGTGTGCCGTCCATTTCACTGTGTGTGCAGGTAGGGAGGTGTCAGTCCATGGGGCCTACGCTGTCAGAGTATGTGCTATACGTTCCCTCTTTGCCAAGGCATAGGCATATTGGGTACGCCTCCGTCTGCCTACTGGGGCTGGCAAAGTGTGTTCATGGTGCTGAACGCCCTGTGCCTGTGCTTGCCTTGGCAGTTGTGGCGGGCTTGGTGGCCCTACACCATTATGTCCCTGCAGCAGCTGTTTCCGCAGGATTATATTATGTAGCATAGCACATACTATGAATATGTGGGCACATGTGCCTGGAGAGTACTGCAAGGCTCCACCGGATGTATCCAAGCACCGGAACCATGATTTCAACATCCCAAACACACACTCTATGATTATTCTGGTTTGTGCGTGTGCCTCATTATGGCGTTCTTGCATGTGTGTGTGTGCATTTCTGATGGGTGTCATCATCCACGGCTCCAGTGCGTAGCCAGCATCCCCCACAAGGTGACCTTGTGTGATGTCCCCCCTGGCGAATACCTGATACAGCTGTGAGGCATGCCAGATATGGGAGTCGTGGTAGCTTCCAGGGCTGCCAGCACACACATCCATGATAATGCCCTGCATTGCACACGACCTGGCAATTGATGGAGGGGAATCCCTTGCGGTTTATGTAGCGTCTACCCTGCTCCCTGGGTGGTGACTTGATTTCTATGTGCGTACAGTCTATCGCACCCAGTACCTCCGGTATTGTGCCACACGGTGGAAGTGGCGATATTGCTAGCCAACTCCTCCTGAGATCTGGGGAAGTATATATACTCATGGGCATGTCGTAACATGGCATCCAGAAACTGGTGTAGTACCCTGGATGCTGATGCCTGTGAGATGCCCATTATATCCCCGGTTGGCCTTTGAAAGGTACCTGTTGCCAGTATTCGCAAGCTTACACATACCTTTGTGTCCACTGGGATGGGCTCCCCTCTGTTGTCTCTTGTTCTCAGGCATGGCCCGCACCCCTCCCCTATTTGCTGTAACGTGTCCCTGTCCACCCTGTAACGCTCTACTATTTCCAGGTCTTGCAGCCCCTGGTAGGTCACCCTTGGTCTGAACACTCTCCTTCTCCTCTGAGGCCTACGGTAGTTGTCGGCACCCTCCTCCACAACTCCGTCTGTCTCTAACACATGCCGATGCATCACGGCCATGGCAGCACCCAACATATACATTTTAAAAGTTCCCCGTGTGTTTACACCGTAAGGCGCAGCGTTTGGGAATATGCACTGTGTGTTGTGTGCATTCCCACTTTATAGTGTTGTGCTGTACACCTGGTGATGTCATTGGGTGTGTCTGTGCTGCCGTATCTGTGGGTTATCTTCCGTGTTTTACCATTGGCACTGCAACGCTGTTGCCTTTGGTGTTACATTACACTTGCCTGCATTGGTTTAGCTTTACACCTTACTTTACTGTTTCTGCACGTTGCACCTACTATTTCCTGGAGTGCATCCTGCAGGCACATGGCATCTCATGCATTTTGTCTGCCGCCGCCGTTATGCTAACTCTACTTGGCTGTGCTGTATCGGTTCTTCGCTCTTTGCAATTCTGCAACATCCACTACTTTCTTTGCATTCATATGCCTCCCCTTTCCCGTTTTGTGGGATTCTGTATGCAGAGTTGTCAGCTGCCGCCGATTGCCCTTCGTGGGTTGATTGGTGTTAATTGCTCATTACGACTCCAATTACACTGCTTCCGCATTTCCTCATATTCTCCGCATCACCTTCCTGTATCCGTGGTTGTTGACGGAGCAGCCGTCACATGACTGGTTTGGGGAACGTAGTCTTCCTCGTGCACATGCATCTGTGCATGCATTGTGTACTCTCAGCGCATCTATTTCCTCACACGCCGGTCCTGATGCTGTGATGTGCATTGTACAGCCCATATTTGCTGGGCTCCAATGTGCTTCCTCCTACAGTGGCACACCCCTCTGCGATTGACATGTATTCCCTCTAGGCCACTCCTCGGTGTATTACCGCTGCGCCGTTTGGTGCAGCCTTACGCCGGCGGGGGTTTTGCGATTCACTATTATCTGCCTCATTTGCATGGCATTGACTACTAATACATGGTTACGGCGCCAGACACTGCCGCCACTCCTTGGCAACCCTTGGGCTGTGGTTGTGGCTTTCCATGCATACTATGGTCTATTGTGGCTGTGATGCTGATGTGTCTTATACTGCTCTTTTATGACATTGTCATATTATTTCATTGTTCCTCACCTTCCGCGGACATGTCCTGGGGTTCTGCTGTGGTTTTTGCGTACATAGCATTTATGTCGTTATTTACATTTTCTGCATGTTTTCTTTTGACATTCTCGGTGTCTTTCCCCATTGCCATGTTGCACCAGTATGACACCTGATGTTGGCAGCCTTCCGTTACTCCTATGTCATGTTTGGATATATGTAAACCATTTTTTTTGGTTTACATTGCCGTGCTGTTATGCTACGCCTGCGCCACTTCGTGAATCGCTACTTGCCTTCATTTGCATGGTGCAACACCGCACATGGGGGTGTTTAACATGCCTACGCCAGAGGCGGCGCAACTCAGGCGTATGCCGGTGGTGCACGTGGGATTGGATCGTACCTGAATCGCCTCGGCCATGTCTGGCATTGTGGCGCCTACGCCATGCGTGCGCCTGGCGCAAGGTTCATGAATCCCGGGGATTAATTAATTTTACTACTATATGATTAATAGAATAAAATGCATTATATACTACTTTGCTTTTAAACTAACATTTCTCATGTATTCAAATACACATTTTTCTAACAATATATATATATATATATATATATATATATATATATATATCTAGATATATGTCTATACATATATGTATATATATTCATATATATATATATATATATATATATATATATATATATATATGTGTGTGTATATAATTGGGAGCCTATTTATGTACGTGTTCAGCGTATTTCGTTTACAATTATACTGGATCACAGGAATGATTCCATGTGTGGGGAGGTCCTCACATTTGATTATCATCAGCACAGCACTAACTTAGGACACTTTACACACCTCTGCATTGTAGCAGTTTCATCCCATCCCTCTTCTACACAGCCTATTATTCCATCTACTGTCGATGTTTGTATGTGCACATTCCTATTATTTATGTCTACAAATGGAATGCATTTGTTACAGAAAATGTACTTCTATATATATTGATGTCTGCATGTGTGTATGCATATATACCTATTACGAACTTGCTGACCTCCACGGGGCGGTCCAATTAGAACCGGGCCATCCAACCCTGACATGCCTGGATCCATAATTTCATACCCATAGTTCCTCCACCCCACCCGCATTCAACTTACACGCCTAACTTCAAATATGCACTTGTTATCACAGCCATGACACACCTCCAAACATTGCCCTCTCCAGAGCGCTACACATATGTTGTCCCACCTCGTGTATTCCCAGGCTATCCCACCATTTAGTCTTTGAACATACCTGCCCTTGCTTGAGTAATGGTCGGAGGGCAAACGCTCTTATTAATTTTTGGGTAGTCCCAGCAGGGACTATCCTCTGTCTGTGTGTAAAGTAGACTGAGCAATTCAGCTATGTTACTCTTATTGGTAATATCCTGCCTGTGGTGTGTGTAGCAGTGCTTTTCTCACTCTTGGCCAGCATGATATGGCATATGCTGACAACACTCTGTGATACTGTAGTTGCTGTTTATTCCCTTTTCATCCCTTGTCTATGCTTTATTGTTACGACGTCTATTCATTCATATATATATATATATATATATATATATATATATATATATATATATGGTTCTAGGTCATAAGATCGACAGCCACTTTCACCGACAACAGAAACATCGACACCACATTATCGACAAACCATAAACACGACACCTCACATGCCCGACAAACAAGTAACCGACGGTCCACAAACACGAAACCCATACACTGCACACACCACAACAACAACAATCAACTAACAAAACACATCCCCTTATCCAAAAACCACACACAGAACACAAGCACCAAAATCCTCACAAACCCACACTAAACCTCACACACACAACTATGTACAACCCTAACCCAAACCCTTACCTAAGGTCCGTCACTATCGCACACTCAGCTAACCCAGCGCCTAACCCTAACTCACTTAACCCACCCCTAACCAAAAATACCACTACCGCACACTTACATAACCAGCACTAACCCTAACTCACTTAACCCACCCCTAACCCAAAACTGCCACTACGACACTTACCTAACCCGCCCCTAACCCTAACTCACTTAACCGCCCTAACCCAAAAAATACCACTACAGCACACTTACCTAACCCGCGCTCTAACCCTAACTCACTTAACCCACCCCTATCCCCACAGACTATCACTATCCACACTTACCTTACTGCACCCTAACGTCCGTCACCACCGCATACTCACACAGCCTTCTTTCCAATTCACTATCCCTGGCGTGCTTTTCATCCGTGCGTCGGTCTTCCGAGTGTCGATCATCTGGTGCCCACTAATCCGTTGTCGGTTATATCGGCTGTCGATCTTCTAACCTAGACTCATATATATATATATATATATATATATATATATATATATATATATATAAAATATATATATATATAAAAAAAATATATATATATATATATATATATATATATATATATGTATATATAGATAGATAGATATATATATTACATCTGTACATACTCATATACATTTCCTATGCTGGGTGTTGCTTACACCCGCGCAAGTGCAGTCGCATATGCTTACTGTTTGTTATATATATTTACTGCCTCTTATTTGTTCTTACTTGTGCCTTATTCATTATGACAGTACCAATTTGATTGAAATGATCTGGTTAAAAGTCCCATGCGATACTCAAGTTCACTTTTACATGTTATTATGTCGTTTTTACAGCAGGACGACATTCATTCCACATGGAAAATTATATGTTCTATAGTCGAACTTTAACTGTGAATGCCTGTTTGTTAAGTGGATGCTCTAACCACTACACTATTCATATGCTGCTTCATTTATATGTATATCAATAGTTTATAGTTATCCGTACACACGCCTCAGCACGTCACTGACACAACAGGCATCCATTCTCCAGTTAGGAAAACCGCACCACTACACATGCGCCATTTCCCTTCTGCTCTGGGCCCATCCTACATGTTGACTCACTCCAAGTATATTCAGATGCCCCAAGTGTATAGTCCTGGGACATACATTCATATAATGGTCAGGGTGTTCATTAAGTCTTCCGGTTCGGCTCGCCCGAATGGTGACTGGGACTCCCCTGTACCTGTCTGGAAGTCAGACTAAGCACGTGCACACAGTTAGTTCCACTGTTAGCACCCTACCTGTGATTGGGGATGGAGGAGGTTTGCTCACCTCTGGGCGGCTTGATATGACAGCACTAAATACTACGGGGGGGTTCCTCTGCTGTTTCCCTTCACATTCGTAAGGACTGCTTTATTGTGTCCATGTTCATTCTTCATGGATATATATATATATATATATATATATATATATATAATCTGTCTGTACATACACATGCATATACCTACATTGCATTTTATATCATACCGTTGAATAAACCCAACCACACCATACCATCATACCCGCGAGGGTGCCGCATGCCATAATTATTCAACTGCCAGATGGGAAAGCTCATGTGAATATGTGAAAGGTTATTATTCCTGATAATGTACGTGAGTATGCATCATGGTCAGGTGTGTTAATCCCGGTCGTGTTGATTTCTGCGTGGGTGGGTGGAGGGAGCTGAGCAGGGCTCTAGGTACTGGTAATGCTAATCTGACTTGTGCCGTTAGGGTTGCGCAAATGCCCACAAATTGACAGGTTTGTGACAAGGTTTTTGTTTGCAAGGCAGGTTTGCAAGCAAGGCTTATTACTTTAGTTATAACATTCTATTTCTTATAAAATTTATAATTGTTTTGAAACAGAATAACTGTTTTATCACAACTAATACATTAAATATAATATCTCAGGACATTTGCCACTTTTCCAATTTTTATATAGGACACAACTGGCCAAGGAGGGACTATCCCTCGCAAAGTGGGACAGGTGGTAGCTCTAGTGCCCGGATGTCAATGGACATGGACATTGTGTTATGCCACAAAGTCTAATCTTGAGAACAGACACATCCCATGAGGGATGTCCAAAAGCTGTAAATGATGGATCCCATTCAGCTGGCTAGTCAAAAATTTGGTAGGGTTATGCATGCATGGGATACCCAGTTTGCATGCCTGAGACTGCCTAGGGTGAAACTGCCTACTAGATGTGGGTAGGGGTCATTATGTGCAGATATGGCTGCGCCAAGCTAGCAGCCCATGTATGGGTGGTTTTGGTGGATGTTCAGCAAGGGGGGGGGGGTGTGCTGTGGAGGGGATGATGGGTATTCGATTATGTATCCAGGTGTGTTGGGGTTGGATGGCTCTGTTCAGGCCAGACCATTATGTGGGTGTGAGCCGGTAACGTTTCTGTTCATGTCTATCGCACATTTTAATGTTCATATGTTTGTGGGATTGTGTTCTGCAGTATGGCCTGTCAGGTTGTATTGCAGATGTGAATGTTTGTTCTTTGGTTTCCTTTCTGATTCACCCACTGCTCCCTTGTACACCTCCAGTTCACCTATTGTGCATCCGACCCAGTCTCCCCTTGGCGAATTATTACATTACCCGTCACCCCCGACCCCCATATTCCACACACACCATCCATCCCTTCTCTGGTTGATGGCCCATGGCACAGACAAAAGAACACATTGCATACTCTACATATCTCTGGTACCAATATGGTTGTGAGGACAATCCTGGCATATTTGATCTTCCACATGCTGTACTTCACGCACATAGGTACATGCAAATACCTATCTTTCATGACATGGTAGGTAGACCCGGGTAATACCCATTCAGCTTTGGGCCATCCAGACAGGGACGACCTGGACCACGAATGGACAGATATTGAGTGAATGCTCTGACCATTGGTAGGGTTGCCACCTTTTCAGATGGCCAAAGTGGGACATCTTCGGGACACACATCAGATTTTACAGGCCGACACATGCCCACGATCAGTACATAGGAGAGTACTTTATTTTTATGCCTACGTGACAGCTTATTCTTTTAGTGGTTTAGTTGCTTATTCTGTTTCTTGTAACATTTAGGTAGTTTAGATACAGAATTAACTATTTTATGGAACTATTACATAAAATATGGGATATTTAACATTTTTAATAGTTTTGGTAAGGACATAACTGCCCAGAGAAGGACTGTCCTTCACAAAGTGGGACAGGTGGTAACCCTAACCATTGGGCTAGGCTTAGCAAAGGGTAGTGGCATGCTAACACGCTGTGTTTCACTTCCACTTGGTATAACAATCAACACTACAATGAAATACGGGCACAGGGTTTTAAATGTCATTTGTTCGAGGTACAGCGACTCAATATTCAGCTACGTGCCTTTGTGTTTACTTTTTATTTTGGTGTTCGCAAAACTGTCTTGTATGCTTTGCATACATTTCAGTATCCACGGACACTGGCAGGAGTGATTGTTATTAGAGGCAGGCTGTACTAGTCAGCATTTTAGGTTGCGCGTCTGCAGCCGACATGTTCACACCTCCGTGCAGCGCTTAGACACGCCCCCTGCACTCGCGCATGTTTCCTATGCACATGGACGTTGTGGCAGCATGCCTTCATTAATATGCATGTGGTGCTGCTGCCATCTCTGCGCCGCAGAGTCGGCACAAGGCTAATGCTGTCCTTGTGCCAAGCTTCATGAATCCCGGGGACTGTATTACTGATACTACCAAAACAAGTTTCTGTTATAAGTAATATATCCAAAGAGCAACTTTCTACATAAGCTTTCAAACCAGCTAGTTTGTTACTAATATTTTGTACACTAGTCAACAAACAAAATAGGGAATTCCCTTTGCTAATATTGCTCACATCCGCCAATGTAAAAAAGTTTTAATTAAGTTGATCAAACGTGTGTAAACTGTATAATTACCACTTGGCACAAGTTCAGCAAGTCTTTTGTGAAGCCAGCCAGCTTGTTAATAAACTGTTCCCATAACAGTAAAGTTTTCACAAGGTACTTCAAGGATTTCCTTCTAATAAACTTTCAATTTGTTAATAAAATTTTCCATAGTAGTACAGTTTTAAAAACGTAATCAAATGAATACATCCTAACAAATTAAATCAGCTTGTTAATAAAATATTCCCACAACTGTACAGTTTTCAAAATATACTTTAAGGATTCCCTTCCAACAAAACAAGCCAGCTTGTTAATAAAAGGTTCCCATACAATAGTTTTCACAAGGTCCTTCATGGATTTCCTTCTAACAAAACAAGCCAGTATGTTAACAAAACATTCCACAGAAGTACAGTTTTCACAGGCTATATCAAGGATTTCCTTCTAATAAAGTGCCAGTTTATTAATAAAATGTTCACATAGCATTACAGTTTTCACAAGGTATGTCAGTGATTCCCCTCTAATACATTGCTTCTTCTTTTCCTGGTTAGGGGTCGCCACAGCAGATCATGAGTGGCAGTGGTATTTTATGGTGTCGAGTTGCCAGCCTGGCACTCAACCTTCCACAGAAGGCACACACACACACTCATGCCTAGGGCTAATTTTAGAGTGTCCAATCTACCTACAGCATGTCTTTCAGATGTGGGAGGAAACCAGAGCACCTGGAGGAAACCCACGCAACCACAAGGAGGACATGCAGACTCCGCACAGAAGGCAGCCCAGCTGAGGATCGAACTGGAGAACCTCTTCCTGTAGGGTGGCAATGCTAATCACTGCACCACCGTGGCCGCCCTCCTCTCTAATACATTGCAAGCTTGTTAATATAATATTTCCTCATCAGTACAGTTTTCACAAAGTACTTCAAGGATTCTCTTTTAATAAAGTGCTAGTTTGTTAATAAAATGTTCCCATAGCTGTACAGTTTTGAAAAGGTACTTAAAGATTCCCTTCCAACAAATTAAACCAGCTTGTTAACAAAGTGTTCCCATCAGAAGGCACTTCAAGGATTCCCTTCTAACAAAGCCAACTTGTTAATAAAATGTTCCCATAACTACATTTTTCGCAAGGTACATCAAGGATTGCCTTCTAACAAAATAAGCCAATTTCTTCAAAAAATATTTCCATGACAGTACAGTTTTCACAAGATAGTTCTAGGATTCCCTTCTAACAAAGTGAACCAGCTTGTTAATAAAACATTTGCATAGCAGTACAGTTTTCACAAGGTACTTCAACAATTCCCTTCCAATACAGTGCCATTTCATTAATATAAGGATCCCATATCAGTACAGTTTTCACAAGGTACTTAAAGGATTCCTTTCTAACAAAGTAAGCCAACTTGTTAAAAAATGTTCCCATAGCAGTACAATTTTCACAAGGCACTTCAAGGATTCAGTTCTGACAAAGTAAATCAGCATGCTAATAAAATGTTCCCATTGCAGTACAGTTTTCAAAAGGTATTAAAAGGATTCCCTTCTAATAAAGTAAGCCAGCTTGTTAGAACAAATGCTCCACTAACAGTACAGTTTTCACAAGGCAGTTCAAGGATTCCATTCTAACACAGTAAACCAATTTGAGTAAATATTCCCATAGCAGTACAGTTTTCACAACATAGTTCAAGGATTCCCTTCTAATATAGTGCCAGCTGGTTAATAAACTCTTCCCTTCACAGTACAGTGTCCACAAGGTATTTCAAAGATTCTATTCTAACAAAGCAAGCCAGCTTGTTAAAAAATACAGTTATTACAAAGTACTAGAAGAATTCCCTTCTACCAAAATAAGCCTAGGTGTTAAAACGTTCACATAGAAGTACATTTTTCACAAAGTACTTCAAGGATTCTGTTCTATTAAAGTACTTGCTCATTAATAAAATGTTCCAGTAACAGTACAGTTTTCACAATGTATTTCAAGGATTCCTTTCTAATAAAGTCCCAGTTTGTAAATAAAATTTTCCCATAGCAGTACAGTTTTCACAACCTACCTCAAGAATTTTTTCCAACAAAGTAAGCCAGCTTGATAATAAAATGTTCCTGTAGCATTAAAATGTTCTCAAGGTACATTAAGGATTCCCTTCTAATAAAGGGCCAGCTTTTAATAAAATGTTCCCATAGCACTGCAGTTTTCACAACTTACCTCAAGGATTCCTTTCTAGCAACGTAAGCCAGCTTGTTGAAAAAAATGTTCCTACAGCAGTACAATTTTCAGGAGGTACTGTATTTAATAGATTTCATTCTAACAAAGTAAGCCAGCTTGATAATAAAATGTTCATATAAAGCTACAATTGTCACAACATATTTCAAGGATTCTTTTCTAACAAGGTAAGCCAACTTGTTTTTATTTTATTATTATTTATTTACATTTGTTTACAGGGAAATTCCAACTGGACACAGGTCCTTTTTCAGCAGAGGCCCAGGGAGAATAGCTCCGCGTGCATAAATTGTGTTACAGTATTGATCTTGACAAACAGTAAATAACAGAGCAAAATATACATAATAATACATACAATTAAGACAGAAGACACATAGTAATAACATTGATTAAAAACATACATTAAAACAGGAACTGAATTGTTACAGTTGGTGGAATCAGAGTAAATACAATGTATTGTAATTATGTTGTAGAGGCAGTTGTACTAAGGTTTAACAGTAGCAGATAATCAAGTGAGTATAATATTTTTTTGGTTTAGGAGGTTTTTTTTAGTCAGGAAAGGGGCATGGACAGAGCCAGTGCAGTTTTAGATGAGACTTGAGTGCAGTTTTGAACTGACCGCTGGATAATAAGGAGGTTATGGGGGGTTTGTTCCAAAGTTTGGGTATGGCATAAGAGAATAAAGCTTCACCTGCTGAGTTTCTGGGTTTGGTGACCAGAAAAAGATTTTTGCTGTTGGAACGTAAGGATCTAGAGGAGCAGTAAATTTGGAGAAGGTTTTGAAGTGATGGGATTTTTATGAGGATTGTTTATTAGTTTGTGGGCAAAAGAGAGTTGGTTTAAGTGAAGATGTTGTGGGAGTTTCAGCCAGTATAGTTCTCTTAGTGTGTGGCAGTTGTGGCTGCGCTAGGATGCACCTGTTGCAAATTTTGCTATCTTATTATAGCAGGTTTCAAGCCTGTTTGAGTCGGACTGTCTGAGGTTGGTTAGCACAGGTGAGGCATAGAACAAGGTGGATATTAGTTGGGAGTAGGCAATAAAGGTTTTAGCTGCCTTGGTTAGGTATAGTTTGTTCTATAAAATGCCCCATGTTTTTTGTGTACTTTTTTCATGGTAAGAGATATATGGACATCAAATTTGAGTTTGTAGTCAATCTCCACATCAAGAAGTTTGGTGTGCTCTGATTGGGAAATGATGGTATTGTCTTTGGCAAGGATCCTGAAGTGGGTGGGAGTTTGGTTGGATTTGGAGGGTTGGAAGATTGTTAGCTAGGAGGTGGTGAAGTACCTGAGAGTTAATGGATTTCTCCAGGATCTTGGAGAGTGGGGAGAGGATGACCAAAGCGTGGTAATTGGAAAGATCAGTGGTGGAGCCTCCTTTGTGAAGGGGAATGATGTGTGAGATTTTCCACAGAGAGGGTACATAACTTTCTGATATGGAGGATAAATTAGTATGGATATTGGATAGGCAAAGGTGTCTGATGCAATTTTTAGGTATTCTGAGGGATGGTTGTCAGCTGTGGGTTTTATGGGTTTAAGTTTTGTTAGGAGTTTTTTTTATATAGCTGGTGGGTACAGAGGAAAATGAAAAAGAGGGGGTAGAGAATCAGGGCTGGGAGTGAGGGGGGTGGATGAGGGTTGTTGTTGTTTGGCTAGGGATAGAATGGTTTCAGTGAAATGTTTATTAAAGGAGTCAGCAATGCTGGTGGAGGTGGAGGGGATGGTGGGTGTGGGGGTGTCCGCTTTACATGGGTGGAGTGCCAAGTTTATAGAGGACCAGAATTGCTACTTAACACCGAATGTGTGATAAGAGACCTTGGAACCCAGGTGGACAGTAGTCTCACCTTTGAGAATCACATCACCACAGTAGTCAGGAAATCCTTCTATGTGGCATACCTCAACACAAAAGGGTTCTCATCCAGGAAAAAAGAGGTCATTGTTCCCCTCTACTCGACACTCATTAGACCCATTATAGAGTACAATGCCTCTTTTGGAATGTACCTCACAAGACATCTGCAGTAGCTGGAAAGGCCACAGAAGTACCTCACAAAGAGGATTACTGGCCTCAAACATATGCACTACAGTGACAGTCTAAAAAAACTCCAGCTTTACTCCATAGCATATCGCCTACTCCGAGGTAATCTCTGCCTAACATATAAAGCTATGTCAAACCCAGAGCTGTTGGACATGCTACACCTAAAGAAATCCCAATCCCTCCGATCTACATGCTCTAGGGACCTAAACCTTGTCACCACAATAAACAGGACATGCTGGAGGGATAGATTCCTGTCCCAGAGACTTCCCATACTCTGGAACAAGCTACCCATCTATGTCAAGCAAAGTTCCTCATTAGCATTCTTCAAGAAAAATCTTGATGAGTGGATGGGAAATAGGAAATACACCCCGGGGATACTTCTGTAGCTCTGCTCAACAGGGGCACAGGAAAATAACTTTCTTGGGTGGCGTAAGCCAGGGAACCTTGTTGGCTAGGTTTACTTAGGCCCTTGGCCTGATAGCCTAGTACCTACCTATGAACCTATGATGTGGGAGGAGTTTAGGGCAGTTTGATAGTTCTGGGCTTTATCTGTTTTTATTTGTAGTTTGACCTTATTGCGTAATTCAAGGAATATTTGCCTAGCAGAGGGGGGTTTTGTAAGGCACCAGTGATCCCAGGCTTTGTCTCTGATTTTCATTAATCCCCGGGTATTTTTTTGGAGCCATGGGGAGTTTTTAGGTTTAACTTTGGTGTACTTAGGGGAGTGTGGTTGTTTAAGATGTTGAGGAAGGTACTACTGAAGAAGTGGACAGCTTCATCTAGATTGAGGTACTTTAGTGGTGTCCAGTTACAGTTTTGCAGTGAGAAGATGAAGGAGTGGGGTTGAATTTTGCTTTGTTATGGATATTTATATAAATTATAGGATTAGGATTGTTAACATAGTGTTTCAGGAGGAATGTGGGGGAGTGATCACTGAGGTTGTCGAGTACACAGCCAGTTATGTAGGATCGTGGATCCTTGTTAACTAGTATCCAATCAAGGATGGTATGTTTGTTGGGTTTTTGTTTATACGAGTGAGCAACTGTATTAGTTGAGAGAAACCATGTAGGTTTGTGAGTATGTCTGGGTGGTCCTTAGTACAGGATAGCCAGCTGATATTAAAGTCACCGAGGATGATAGTTTCTTGGGGTAGAGAAAGACTGGCACAGTTCAGGAGGTTTTCTAGGGGTGGCATATTTTGGCCTGGAGGGAAGTAGCAACCAATGATGTTGATAGTTTTATTTGGGTTAAGTTTGAGGTTGGTATATAAGATTTCTTCATTTCTGATCAGGGGAACTGTTTTGTTGAGAGTTTGAATGGTGAGGTGAGAATTAAACATAATTGCTATACCCCCCCTTTCTTGAGTAGTCTATCTGCACGGAGGATGCTGTAACTGGAGGGGAGTATTTCCTCACTTTTGATGTGAGGTTTAAGCCAGGTTTCTGTTAGGATGAGTATATTAAGGGAGTAAAGTTTTATGGTGGCATGTAGGTCTTGGGTTTTGTTGCATATGCTTCTATGTGTAGACATAAGATAAGGAGGTCAGAGGGCTTTTTGGAGGCAGTAATTAGGGAGTAGGTGGAGGTGTTTTGAGGGGAGTTTGAAGTGGGGTTTGAGATGGAGGCACCTGGATTTGGGTGGATGTCTCCACTGAGGGTTATTTTAGTGAGGGAAGCAAATATATGTTTAGCATATATTTTATTGAGCCTGTCGTATTTTAGGCATATTTTTTGTTTAAATGTTGTGGATTTTTGGTATTTGAGTGGGTGTATATTCCCATATACCAGTACAGTTTTCACAAGGCATGTCAACTATTCCTTACTAATAAAGTAACAGCTTGTAATGGGTCTATATCACATTATCAGATGATGAAAAGAGCAAACTTTTTTTTTTTTTTTTTTGCGGAGCAGCGAATTTTTTCCCTGGGAAAAAATTTTCTGTTCCATGTGTTTGCTTTTTTGTTGTTTCGATATCGGTTTGATGAAAGAGCATTCGCTCTTTTCATCATGTGATAATATGATATAGACACGATTGTAATAAAATGTTCTCATAGCAGTTCAGTTTTCACAAGGCATGTCAAGGATTCCCTACTAATAAAGAGACACCTTGTTAATAAAGTGTTCCCATAGCAGTACAGTTTTATGAAAATACTTAAAGGATTCTCTTCTAACAAAGTAAGCCAGCTTGTAAATAAAATGTTCCCATAGCAGTACAGTTTCCACAAGGTTCTTCAAGACTTAATTTCTAATAAAGCAAATCAGCTTGTTCATAAAATGTTCAAATAACAGTACAGTCTTCATAATGTACTTCAAGGATTCCCTTCTAATAAAGAACTAGCTTGTTAATAAAATGTTCCCATAGTCATTCAGTTTTCACAATTAAAGATTCACTTCTAACAATGTAAACCCACTTGTTCATAAAATGTTCACATAGTAGTACAGTTTTCACAAGGTACTTTAAGGATTCCTTTTTAATAAAGTGCCTACTTGTTAATTAAATGCCCCCATAGTAGTAGAGTCTTTACAGGGTACTTCATGGATCCTCTTCTAACAAAATAACCCAGCTTATCTATAAAATGTTCACACAGAAGTACAGTTTTCACAAGATACTTCAAGGATTCCCTTCTAATTAAATGCCAGCTTGTTACTAAAATGTTCCAGTAGCAGTACAATTTTCACAAGGTACTTCAAAGATCCCCTTCTAACAAAGTAAGCCATTTTGTTAATAAAATGTTCCCATAGCAGTACAGTTTTTAAAAGGTACTGCAAAGATTTATTCTAATAAAGTGCCAGCTTGATAATAAAATCTTCCCATAGGATTACAGTTTGCAAAAAGTACTTCAAGGATTCCCTTGTAATAAAGTGTCAGTTTCTTAATAAAATGTTCTCATAAGAATATAGTTTTCACAAAGTCCTTAAAAGATTCAATTGTAACAAAGTAGGCCAAATTGTTAATAAGATATTCCCATAGCAGTACATTTTCAGAAGGTACTTAAAGGATTCCCTTCTAAAAAAGTAATGCCATTTGTCAATAAAATATTCATATAACAGTACAGTTTTCACTAGGTACAGTACAGCAACAATTCCTTCCTAATAAATTGCAAAATAAAATGTCACCATAGCAGTTCAGTTTTTACCATGTACTTCAAGGATTCCCTTCTAATAAAGTGCAGTTATTTAATAAAATATGCCTATAGCAGTACAGTTTTTACAAGGTATTTCATGTATTCCCTTCTAACAAAATAAATAAGCATAGATATTTGCATAGAAGTGCAGTCTCCACAAGATACTTCAAGGATTCCCTTCTAAGAAGGTGCCAGCTTGTTCATAAAATGTTTCCATACAAGTACAGTTTTCACAAGGTACTTCAAGGATTCCCCTCTAATAAACTGCCACTTTGTTCATAAAATGTTTCAAGAGCAGTACAGTTTTCAAAACATAATTAAAGGGTCCATTCTAACAAATTAAATCAGCTTGTTAATAAAATGTTGCCATAACTGTAGGGTTTTTCATAGTGTACTTCAAGGATACTCTTCCAAGAAAAGAAGCCAGGTTGTTAATAAAAGGTTCCCATAGGAGTACAGTTTTTACAAAGGTACTTAAAGGATTCCCTTCTAACAAAGTAAGCCAGCGTGTTAATAAAATGTTCTTGTAGCAGTATAGTTATTCAAAAGGTACTTAAGGGATTGACCCTTGTAACAAAATTAGCCAGTACTCAAACCTTCCCATAGCAGTACAGATTTCACAAGGTACTCCAAGGATTCCTTTCTAACAAAGTGCCAGCTTGTTAATAACTGTTCCTATATCAGTACAGATGATTTCAAATGTACTTCAAGGTTTCCTTTCCAATAACGTGCTTAGATTGTTAATAAAATGATTCCACAGCAGTGCAGATTTCACAAAGTGCCTCAAAGATTCCCTTCCAACAAAGTTGTTGTTGTGTCTTTCGGCTTTTCCCGGTTAGGGGTCGCCACAGCGGAACTCTGGTCTGCTAATAATTGGCAGAAGATTTTTACGTGCCGAGTTGCCAGCTCTGACACACAACCTTCAACGAAGGTACACCCATTCACGCATGTCTCCACACAGAAGACGCTCTAGCTGAGAATCGAACAGGACAACATCATACTGTGAGGCGACAATGCTACCGCAGCACCACCCTGCTATGGGGTCCCTTCCAACAAAGTAAACCAGCTTATTAATAAAATGCTCCCATAGAGTACAGTTATCACAAGGTAATTGATGGATTATCTTCTAATAAAGTGCAGGTTGTTAATAAAATGTTCCCATAGCAGTTCAGATTACACAAGTTACTTCAACCATTCCATTCTAATAAAGTGCAGGTTATTAATATATTCCCATAGCACTACAGTTTTCATAAGGTAAAGCATGGGTTCCCTTCTAACAAAATAAACCAGTGTTAATAAACCATTTGTATATAAGTATAGTTTTCACAATGTACTTCAAGGATTCTCTTCTATGATGGTACCAGCTTGTTAATAAACTGTTCCCATAATAGTGCAGTTTTCACAAGGTACTTCAAGTATTACATTCTAAAAAACTGCTAGTTTGTTAATAAAACATTTAAATAGCAGTACAGTTTTCAAAATGTAATTAAAGGAGACCATTCTAACAAATTAAATCAGCTTTTTAATACAGTGTTCACAATGTACTTTAAGGATTCCCTTCCAGCAAAAGAAACCGGTTTGTTAATAAAAGGTTCCCATAGCAATACAGTGTTCACAGGGTACTTCAAGGATTCCCTTTTAATAAAGTACCAGCTTCTTTATAAAATGTTACCATCACAGTAGAGTTTTCACAAAGTACTTCATGGATTCCCTTTCAACAAAGTAAGCCAGCTTGTTAATAAAATGTTACTGTAGCAGTAAAATTATCAAAACTACTTCAAGGATTCCCTTATAATAAAGTGCATGCTTGTTAATAAAATCTTCCTGTAACAGTACAGTTTTTCCAGGGTACTAGCATACTGCAGCTCCTGCAAAACTGTGTCTATGGGATTGCAATTGACCACGACAGTCTCTAACAGCAAAACCTTTTTCTCTCCCAACAATTAAACAGTGTATGTTACAAATATAAAAACGTTTGTTAAGCTCTCTTTTACCGTGCTGTGTAACAAAGCAAGTCACCATTTTGGTCAGCCATAGGGCTCTTTCTGCTTTATTTTTTGCCTCCTTCCCCTGTAACTAAAGTAAACCGACTCATACATTTGTCTCTCTGACCCTAACTTTTACAGCTATACCTTGTACCATTGTGGCTTTCTAACACTCAGAGATAGATTCCTGTTTGAAAGTTTTACTTATTTGTCTGACATTTGAACAAGTAACCCTGATAAGAACCTCAAAAGTGTATACTGTTAGTCTGTCTTTCCTGCTAAAAGTAAGTAAAATTAAAGTGTTATGTGCAGGTTTTAGGCTCTTACATTAAACTTACCTGTGGTGTGGTGTGGTTCTGCCCACTCTGCTCCCCTCGCTCCACTCAGGCTCGTATCGCTCCTTTCCCACATCCAAATCCCACCACCCCAAGTATACTCAAATTTATACTTTCACTTCATTGTCTGGTCACTCCTACAGCCCCCTCCCACCACTATAACTTGTGTTCTCACGCTTTCACTCTTCCCACCTTGTCACTAATCTTCCCCTTTTCTCCGCCCACCTTGGGCTGCATCCTCTGTGGCTTTCCTCTCTCACACTTAACTGTTTCACTCCCTAGCACACCTATTATCTCCTAACATACTCACTATTTCCCCCCCTCGATACTGTTCCTTCCCTCATGCTGCTTATTTCTTGCCACCACCCTCCCTAATATATTTCTTTTACATTTTTCCCTATAACTCTTCCCCTCCTTTTCCCATCACACAGTGCTATCCTTACTGATAATTATCCCACTTCTAATCTCACTAGCCCTAAGCACTTCCTACCACACTGAGCTCCATGTCTTCCCCTCTTCCCCCACCTTTCCCTTTCCCAGACCTCTTCCAACATATAAACAAACTCCACTGACTATTGTCACCTCTCTTTTCTGTCTCTCCCCCTTTCAGTATCTTAAATGTAAACTCGTGGCCTACCCTGCTCTTACTCCAAAGCCAAAACTCAAGTACCCCATTCCCCTTACTGACCACCCTCACCTTTTCCATCTTGTCTTTGCTCTTATGGTTTCCGGTGACATTCATCCCAATCCTGGTCACTTCCCTCTCTCCACTCCCCCTCCACCTTCATCTGCTCTTCCCCAAAAAACATCCTCAAATATCTCCAGCCTCAGACATCTCTATCACTGCAATGAACATCCAAAGCCTAAACAACAAAACGTCTGAACTTTACGCATGGTTGACCCAATACAAACCACACATCCTGGCCCTATTGGAAACCTGGCTAAAACCTCATATTAATTCCTCTGAATTGCTCCCACCTCAATATAATATCTGTAGGTCTGATACGACACCCAAAAAATGTGGTGAGGTGGCTATCTTGTACTCTGTTTCACCAACACTAACATCTATAGACATTACCCTGCTTAGTTTCTCCCCTGCTGAACTACTGCTCCTAGACTGCCACATCAATAACTATAGGACGTTTGCTATTGCCTCTATCTATATCCACCCAGGTAAAAACATCCCTATCCTTGAGCATATACTCTGCTGGATAAACAACTCCATCCCCTATGAAACCATCATTCTTGGAGATGTTCATATAGATTGGAACTCCCTTATTGGTGACTTATTGGTTAAATCAGAACTCCCTTATTGGGTAAATCAGAATCAAATCTAATTTCACACCCTGGCTCTTAAAAGTTACTAATGCTTTGATGCATGCAAGAGATGCTCTATGGCAAAAATGGCAAACCATTAAATCTCCCACCTTTCTCCAAGGTTATAAGCAACTCATAAATCATGTAAAAAAAACTTATTATTTTGTGTAAAAAAATTTCAAAGATCTCAGCAAAATGACCCCCAGAAATTCTGATGTACTATCAACTCCCGCTCCACACTGGTTCTTCTACCATCCCTAACCCTTTCCTCTATCACTCTCCCTCTGAAACTGCAGACGTACTCAACAAACACTTCAAAGACAGCATCTCTAAACTCCTACCCTCTGGTAACTGCTCATCCCAACTCTTCTGTGTTACCCTCACCTCCCTCTAAACCTCTGTCTCTCAGCCTTTTACCTTGCGACCTGTTTATACTAAATATATCAAATCCTTGCTTCTTAAACTAAAACCATGCTCTCTGCCCACTGATAAAACTCCCCTCAATTTCTAAAAAATCGCTGCTAACTCTATTGCATATCCTGTATCTATCTTAAGCAACCACTCCATTCAGGAATCTACCGTACTGGAATTATGAAAATCATTCTATACCACTCCTCTGCACAAAGGTGGCAACTCTATTGAACCCTCTAACTATAGACCAAATGCTATTCTCTCACCGTTCTCTAAGATCCTTGAAAAATGTATACATACTCAACTACTGTCCTATCTCATTCACAAAAATCCCCTCACCCCCTTGCAACATGGTTTCCGCCCTAAACACAGCACCCCGACTGCCTTACTATCCTTTACTCAAAAGGTTGCAGAAGCTAGGGACAACAACCTCCTCATCTCCTGTCTATTCCTTGATCTCTCTAAAGCCTTCAACACTGCGTCTCATCCCATCCTTCTTAACAAACTCTCAGACCTAAACCTCTCTCCTTCTACTCTTGGCTGGTTCCAGTCTTACTTACTGGCAGAAAGTAAGCTGTTAGATGGCAGCAGGCTTTTTCATCTTTCCCTGCTGTTCAAACAAGAGTACCCCAAGGCTCCATACTTGGACCATTCCTTTTCACCATTTTTACCAACATCCTACATTCATCCTGCAGTCTCTCATCTGTAATACAATATGCAGATGACTCTACTCTCTTATCTATCTCCAGTACTATCTCTGAACTACACACACTAACACAGAATTCCTTTATCTCTGTTGAAAAACTGTTCAGAAACAATCAACTAATCCTTAACCTGAAGAAAACTCAGCTCCTTCTCTTCCTATCTCAGGCAATCTCTCAACTTGAATCCAGCTTTTCTCTTTCCTCCCTAGATGGCACCACTATCTCCCCTGCCTCACACACCAGACTCTTTGGGGTAATGATTGATAACCGAATAAAATTTGACTTGCACATACAACAGGCCATCAAAAAAAAAACCCACCAAAAACTTGGACTACATTATAGGAACAAAAAAAATCCTCACTGCTGCCACGAAACGCACTCTTGCACAGGCATTTCTCTTACCTAGTCTTCTATATGCTTCCCCTATCCTTACCAATACCCAAACTACCTCAGTGCAGAAACTTGAACAAACATACAACAAAATTGACAGATTTATTCTAAACCAACCACTCTTGTCGCATCACTGCCTCTCACTAAACAAACTTCAGTGGCTGGAATTTCCACATCTTCTCCTACAATCACAACTCCACACTACCTTTTCCATACTCAACAACCCCTCTGCCTGCCCTGCTCTCCCCTCCCATGTTACCCCCCCCCCCGGCCTCTCCGGAGTGCTGATCAGCATCTTCTCTCAGTTTATAAACACAAAAGGAATATTGGCAAACTAATTTACAAACACTCTGTCTCAGTAAATTCGAACAAACTCCCTCTCCATATTAGATCCAACCTTTCCTTATTTTAAAAAGGAGCTTAAATCCCACCTACTAAACTTGAAATGATGCTGTTGCCTTGATCACATGTAGTCTTAGACTGTCCTACTGTATAACCTGTTCGCATCTCCTAACTTTCTTTCTCTGTTAGTAACTTCTGCTTAAACTAAGCTCTTAAACCCTCAGCTCTACTACTATAACCCTACTATAGACCCATCCTTTCTGTCCCCCTTCCCATTCTCCACACTATTTATCTTTTTCCCCCTACTTCCTATCAGACTGTACATTTTCCTTCTTTTGAACAATGATTATCCTTTTGTTTTTACTCTTATATGTAGTAAATTTAGACCACTGCTATCAGTGCAACCCTTAATGTTCATAATTTTTCTTTTGTTTTTTTTTTTTCTCTTTATAATTAATTATGTATTTGCATTGTTATTTTTAATAGTTTTGTCCTGTATGTTTATCTTTGTTTATATTTGCTGGGGCCCTTTCCCCTTGGGTGTCCAATGAAAATGGGTTGCTTACTATCAATGCAATGCAAGAGGCGCCACAGTGGTGTAGCAGTTAGTATTGCCACCTCACAGCAAGAGGTTCTCTGGTTTTATCCTCGGCTGGGGTGCCTTCTGTGCAGAGTATGCATGTTCGTCATGTGGGTTTCCTCCAAGTGCTTCAGTTTCCTCTCAAAGACATGCTGTAGGTGGATTGGACACTCTAAATTGGCTCTAGGCATGAGTGTGTACCTTCTGTGGAAGGTTGGGTGCTGGGCTGGCAACTTGACAATGTCAAACTCTACTGCCAATCATGAGCAGACAGATGATCAGCTGTGGCAACCCCTAACTGGGAAAAGAAGAAGACTATCAATGCAATGCAAATAGTTAATAACCTTTTCTTTTTTACAATTATTTTGTATTGTGATTGTTATTTAATATTTGTATATTGTCACTTTACCTTTAATTATGTTTGCTAGGGCTTTTCCCCTCGGGTCTCCACTGAAATTGGGTTTGTTTGCAAACTCAGTTGGACTAACCTGGTTAACAAATGTGAAATAAATAAATAAATAATACTTCAAGGATTCCCTTCTGAAAATGTAAGCCAGCTTGTTACTAAAATGTTCCTACAGCAGTTTACTTTTCAGAAGGTACTTCCACCTAACAAACTGCCAGCTTGTTAATAAAATGTTCCCACAGCAGTTTACTTTTCAGACGGTACTTCCACCTAACAAACTGCCAGCTTGTTAATAAAATGTTCCCACAGCAGTTTATTTTTCAGAAGGTACTTCCACCTAACAAACTGCCAGCTTGTTAATAAAATGTTCCCACAGCAGTTTACTTTTCAGAAGGTACTTCCACCTAACAAACTGCCAGCTTGTTACTAAAATGTTCCCACAGCAGTTTACTTTTCAGAAGGTACTTCCATCTAACAAACTGCCAGCTTGTTACTAAAATGTTCCCACAGCAGTTTACTTTTCAGAAGGTACTTCCACCTAACAAACTGCCAGCTTGTTACTAAAATGTTCCCACAGCAGTTTACTTTTCAGAAGGTACTTCCACCTAACAAACTGCCAGCTTGTTAATAAAATGTTCCCACAGCAGTTTACTTTTCAGAAGGTACTTCCACCTAACAAACTGCCAGCTTGTTAATAAAATGTTCCCACAGCAGTTTACTTTTCAGAAGGTACTTCCACCTAACAAACTGCCAGCTTGTTAATAAAATGTTCCCACAGCAGTTTACTTTTCAGAAGGTACTTCCACCTAACAAACTGCCAGCTTGTTAATAAAATGTTCCCACAGCAGTTTACTTTTCAGAAGGTACTTCCACCTAACAAACTGCCAGCTTGTTACTAAAATGTTCCCACAGCAGTTTACTTTTCAGAAGGTACTTCCACCTAACAAACTGCCAGCTTGTTACTAAAATGTTCCCACAGCAGTTTACTTTTCAGAAGGTACTTCCACCTAACAAACTGCCAGCTTGTTAATAAAATGTTCCCACAGCAGTTTACTTTTCAGAAGGTACTTCCACCTAACAAACTGCCAGCTTGTCAATAAAATGTTCCCAGTGCAGTTTACTTTTCAGAAGGTACTTCCACCTAACAAACTGCCAGCTTGTTACTAAAATGTTCCCACAGCAGTTTACTTTTCAGAAGGTACTTCCACCTAACAAACTGTCAGCTTGTTACTAAAATGTTCCCACAGCAGTTTACTTTTCAGAAGGTACTTCCACCTAACAAACTGCCAGTTTGTTAATCTAATGTTTCAGTAGCAGTACAGTTTTCAAAACTCCTACAAAGTAAATCAGCTAGTTAATAAAGTGTTCCCATAACTGTACAGTTTTAAAATGTAGTTCAAGGATTCTCTCTAACAAAACAAGCCTACTGGTTAAATAAATGTTGCTGTAGCATTACATTTTTCTCAAGGTACTTCAAAGATTACCTTGTAACAATGTGCCAACTCATCAATGCAATGTTCCCATAACAGTACACTTTTCAGAAGATATTAAAAGGATCCCCTTCTAACAAATGAAGCCAGCTTGTTGAAAAAAATTCTTATTATGGTACAGGTTTGTGAAGGTACTTCAAAGATTCCCTTTTAATAAAGTGACAGCTTGTTAATAAAAGGTACCCATAGCAGAAACGTTTTCACAAGGCATTTCAAGGATTCCATTCTGATTGTGTCAGCTTGTTAATAAAATGTTCATATGGCATAACAGTTTTCACAAGATACTTAAAGGATTCCCTTCTAACAAAAAAAAAACAACTTGTTAATAAAATATTGAAAGAGCAGTGCAGTTTTCACAAGGTACTTCAAGGATTCCCATCCAGCAAACTGCCAGTTTGTTAATCTAATGTTTCAGCAGCAGTACAGTTTTCAAAACTCCTACAAAGTAAATCAGCTTGTTAATAAAGTGTTCCCATAACTGTACAATTTTAAAAGGTGGTTCAAGGATTCTCTTCTAACAAAACAAGCCAACTGGTTAAATAAATGTTACTGTGGCATTACATTTTTCTCAAGGTACTTCAAAGATTACCTTGTAACAATGTGCCAACTCATTAATGCAATGTTCCCATAACAGTACACTTTTCACAAGATATTAAAAGGATCCCCTTCTAACAAATGAAGCCAGCTTGTTGAAAAAAATTCTTATTATGGTACAGTTTTGTGAAGGTACTTCAAAGATTCCCTTTTAATAAAGTGACAGCTTGTTAATAAAAGGTACCCATAGCAGAAAAGTTTTCACAAGGCATTTCAAGGATTCCATTCTGATTAAGTGTCAGCTTGTTAATAAAATGTTCCAATGGCATAACAGTTTTCACAAGATACTTAAAGGATTCCCTTCTAACAAAGAAAACCAACTTGTTAATAAAATATTGAAAGAGCAGTGCAGTTTTCACAAGGTACTTCAAGGATTCCTTCTAATTAAATGCCAGCTTGTTCCTAAAATGCACACATAGCAGTACAGTTTTCATAAGGTACTTCAATGACTCCCCTCTAAAAAGGTGCCATTTTGTTTTAATGTACTTAAAGCCTCCATTCTAATAAAGGGACAGTTTGTTCATAAATTGTTCCCATTGCAGTACAATTTTCATAATGGACTTCAAAGACTCTTCTAGCAAAGTCCCAGGTTGTTGATAAAATGCTCCCATAGCAGTGCAGTATTCCCAAGATACTTGAAGGGTTTCCTTCTAATAAAATACTAGTGTAAGAAAATGTTTCCATAGCAGTGCAGTATTCCCAAGGAGCTTGAAGGATTTCCTTCTAATAAAGTACTAGTGTAAGAAAATGTTCCCATAGCAGTGCAGTATGGATTTCCTTCTAATAAAGTATTAGTGTAAGAAAATGTTCCCATAGCAGTGCAGTATTCCCAAGATACTTGAAGGATTTCCTTCTAATAAAGTACTAGTGAAAGAAAATGTTCCCATAGCAGTGCAGTATTCCCAAGGAACTTGAAGGATTTCCTTCTAATAAAGTACTAGTGTAAGAAAATGTTCCCATAGCAGTGCAGTATTCCCAAGGAACTTGAAGGATTTCCTTCTAATAAAGTACTAGTGTAAGAAAATGTTCCCATAGCAGTGCAGTATTCCCAAGGAACTTGAAGGATTTCCTTCTAATAAAGTACTAGTGTAATAAAATGTTCCCATAGCAGTGCAGTATTCCCAAGATACTTGAAGGATTTCCTTCTAATAAAGTACTAGTGTAAGAAAATGTTCCCATAGCAGTGCAGTATTCCCAAGGAACTTGAAGGATTTCCTTCTAATAAAGTACTAGTGTAAGAAAATGTTCCTATAGCAGTGCAGTATTCCCAAGGAACTTGAAGGATTTCCTTCTAATAAAGTACTAGTGTAAGAAAATGTTCCCATAGCAGTGCAGTATTCCCAAGATACTTGAAGGATTTCCTTCTAATAAAGTACTAGTGTAAGAAAATGTTCCCATAGCAGTGCAGTATTCCCAAGGAACTTGAAGGATTTCCTTCTAATAAAGTACTAGTGTAAGAAAATGTTCCCATAGCAGTGCAGTATTCCCAAGATACTTGAAGGATTTCCTTCTAATAAAGTACTAGTGTAAGAAAATGTTCCCATAGCAGTGCAGTATTCCCAAGATACTTGAAGGATTTCCTTCTAATAAAGTACTAGTGTAAGAAAATGTTCCCATAGCAGTGCAGTATTCCCAAGGAACTTGAAGGATTTCCTTATAATAAAGTACTAGAGTAAGAAAATGTTCCCATAGCAGTGCAGTATTCCCAAGATCAAGGAATGAAGAACGAGGTCGGACCCAAAATGGAATTTATTGCGAACACCACGAACATAAAAAACAAACAGCAGCTCAAGACAGCAGCTCAACAGCTCAACAGAGTCGATTAACCTAGGTTTCGTCCTATGTGGACTTCTTCAGACTAAAAATGTTAACCATGAAGTTCACTTAAATAAGGCTAAACATCAACCCCACCCATGTCATTAACCAATCAATTATCTAATCTAACAACAGTAAAAAATGGAAATAAGTTAAAAAGACAAACACAATCATATAAAATATATGTATAAATGTGTGAAAATTAAAATATATGTAGTGTTAGCAATAGATACTATTTATACATACATATAACTTGAACCAAAAATGATAAACTACATTCCGTATACACTCAAATACATCAAAAAATTAGCCCAAAATATGTTTGAGCTTGAGAACAGGCTTGATTGTGCAACAATCATTTAGCCCTGGATGACAATGTGCATCCAATCTAAGTTGCCATATAAGCTCACGTAAATCTAAGTGCACCTCTAAAGTTCTACCTTGTGAATCATACCTGATTTGTTGCAGTATACAAAATTTAAAAGAATGGTCTAAACAAGTAGAAATGTGCCTGGCTAATGCATTAGTTAATTTTAGATGTTTTATATCTAATAAGTGCTCTCTAACCCTTTCTCTAAAATACCGGCAAGTTTTTTCAACATAAAAAGCAGGGCATACTTGACACTTGGCCAAATAGACAACATTTTTTCCCACATAGTATTCCCAAGATACTTGAAGGATTTCCTTCTAATAACGTACTAGTGTAAGAAAATGTTCCCATAGCAGTGCAGTATTCCCAAGGAACTTGAAGGATTTCCTTCTAATAAAGTACTAGTGTAAGAAAATGTTCCCATAGCAGTGCAGTATTCCCAAGGAACTTGAAGGATTTCCTTCTAATAAAGTACTAGTGTAAGAAAATGTTCCCATAGCAGTGCAGTATTCCCAAGATACTTGAAGGATTTCCTTCTAATAAAGTACTAGTGTAAGAAAATGTTCCCATAGCAGTGCAGTATTCCCAAGGAACTTGAAGGATTTCCTTCTAATAAAGTACTAGTGTAAGAAAATGTTCCCATAGCAGTGCAGTATTCCCAAGGAACTTGAAGGATTTCCTTCTAATAAAGTACTAGTGTAAGAAAATGTTCCCATACCAGTGCAGTATTCCCAAGATACTTGAAGGATTTCCTTGTAATAAAGTACTAGTGCAAGAAAATGTTCCCATAGCAGTGCAGTATTCCCAATGAACTTGAAGGATTTCCTTCTAATAAAGTACTAGTGTAAGAAAATGTTCCCATAGCAGTGCAGTATTCCCAAGGAACTTGAAGGATTTCCTTCTAATAAAGTACTAGTGTAAGAAAATGTTCTCATAGCAGTGCAGTATTCCCAAGATACTTGAAGGATTTCCTTCCAATAAAGTACTAGTGTAAGAAAATGTTCCCATAGCAGTGCAGTATTCCCAAGGAACTTGAAGGATTTCCTTCTAATAAAGTACTAGTGTAAGAAAATGTTCCCATAGCAGTGCAGTATTCCCAAGGAACTTGAAGGATTTCCTTCTAATAAAGTACTAGTGTAAGAAAATGTTCCCATAGAAGTACAATTTTCACAAGGTACTTCATTGATTCCTTTCTTAAAAAAGTACCAGATCTGAATCCTAACTTCTGAATTACCCGTCTCACTGTAAACATCAGGTTTGTTGAGCTGCATCCTGACCTGAATCCAAAATTCTCATTTCCCATCTTACTTTGTTACTCTGAGTATTCATTTATCAACTGCTCTCTTCAGAACTTTCATGCAGTGTGACAGATGTTTAATACCTCTGTATTGCCCACAGTTATGAATGCCCCCTTTGTTTTTGTATGTGGGTACTAAAATGCTTATTTTCTAGTTATCGGGGATGCACCTTTCTCTCCACACTGCTGTGAGCACCCACTGGAGTCATTTCTCCCCTGGCTCACCCAATACCTTGATAATTTCTGCCATGACCTCATCTGAGCCAGCTGCTTTTCCTGATAATTTTCCTTAGTGCTGTTTTTATTTCTAGGCTGGACTCTCTTCCTCTTTCATTATAGCCTGCATCTTGGGAAGTACAGTTTCTATGGGGTTTTCTACATTCAGAAGCTACTGGAAGCATTCCTTACATCTGCCTCGGATGTCTTGTAGACTGATGAGCAGGTTGTTGCTGCCATCCCTTATTAATGTTGCCTAATTTCTTCTTTATGTTTCTGTCTTTGCCTTGCAACCTGATAGACTTTCTTTATGCCAACTGCTGAGCTACTTTCCAGAAGCTTGTAGAGTGCCTGTGATGCCTTATTCTTTGTTATTGTGACTCCCCTCTTAGCTTCTTTGTTAGCAAACCTGTATTCCTTCACAGCCTTCGCAGTCTTTTCCAACTTCCACTTTTTCCTGCACTCCTATATTTTGATAACTTCATGGACTTCTGTATTCCACCACTAGCTTTCCTTATATGCCTTATTTACATACCTGGCGTGGCCACATATCTGTTTTATAATTTTACACATGTGCTGTTTTAAGGCACTGCCATTCTTCTTTAGCTCCACCCGTTTCCTCTTCTTTTTGAGGTACTACACCCCTAAGTATTTTCTTGAACTCTCATGTTTTTGCTCCAGTTCCACAACTTGAAAACACAGAGACCACAAATAACTGATCTTTACTCTACACTAAATGTCAGGTGGATGCTTTTTTTGGACTAGCTTGGTACTACTGAAAATTTGTACCTAATTTTGTAAGTATCGCCTGTCCTTTGATAGGCTCCTGTCAAAGTGAAGTGGGCCATAATTCTCTGTTATGGGCCTGATGAAGGAGGAGTACAGAGGGATGTAAAATATAACCACAATCAAGAGTGAAGTCAGTGTGACAAACTGAACAACTAAAAACCGATTAAGCCCCCCTACACCCCCATGTGGGGAGCTGCACCCCACACCCCCTGCAACCTACACAAAACACATGAGGAATGGCATGTCCTTCATTGCACATACATGATATTACAATACACAATTTCAAGCCATACCACAGTGGTAGTGCTGGGCTATGTACAGCATGTGTTGTCTGCCATCTACTTCAGTAAAACTCATGTTTACAGTCTACATCTTGCAACACTAGCTGCAGGTAAGATGCCACAATACATGGACAGCTGGATGTGGGAAGAAAGTGTAATGTGTTAATGTGTGTCATGCACACATTGAAACAGAAGTAAATGTCACACAACAATAACACATGACAGCTACATGGTATGCATGCACAATAGTGCAAGTGCAATCAATTATATAGCAATCAGCATGTTGGTAGCATAAGACAAGTGGAGAACACAGACAATATTTATTGACTGGGGGACCAGGCTGATTGGGCCAAGACTCACAAATGACCTCACAAGCTATCTCCCTGAATGAATCATACATAGCCCATGCCATATCTTGAAAGAATGTCCTTATGTCCCTCATCTGTGTTCAGAACACGTTAATCACAACCTCCCAAATCTTTTCCCGATAATCATCTCTATTCTGGTCCTGGTGTCTTCTCCTCTGGGCTTCAGGCATGATGGCTTGGGTAGGGGTGGGTCCAGCTTCCTCCTCCTCCTCGTCATCATTGTCATCATTATGGTCATCATCTGAAGACTCTGGCAGTGGCCTGGCATGCACTTGTCATCGTCTAATAGAACGTCTATTGGTCCATGTCCTGTCAAAAGTAATTGCAAAACACAACAGAAAAGCAAATATTTATCATGCAGAACATTCCCATGATGATCATAGCAGAACTCAGTATGAAAATGTTGAACATTTTCAGAGGGACTGACACATGTCCATTATGGACAGAGGTATGTTATAAATGCCTTCCCCTCAATGTTCTATTCATAAACAGGACACCACTATTCTTTTATGAAAACTTGTATAGGCTTAGACACACCCACCTGAGTCATTAGTGCTATAAAATGTATGGCTGTCCAAATCTAGAGATTGTACTGTCTGCTGTAATGATTAAATGGATAGACACCAAGCGTCATTGTTAAAATAAGGAGAAAGTGATATAACAATATTGTGGTCAATAGGCAAGCCATATGACAAACATCTGAGCTGGGCAGCATGATTATTGGCTTAAAACACGTTAATATAATGAATACAACAGCAACAAATATTTATATATTCAGTCACCACAGCCTGTGACATATGAGAATGTAATATATGCTGTACTAACAGTACTGTATGCGTACATCTGTATGCATTATCTACCTAAAATTAGTACCAATCGGTCACCTGCAAAATGCACACATCCTGATGATGCTTGCTGATTATGAACTGTTGAAAAGAAATGTCAATCTGCACAAGTGTCAATAAACCTGGGCTGTAACTTTATTTTTACAAGAGTCAATAAACCTAGGCTGTAACTGTGTTTTTACAAGAGTCAATAAACCTAGGCTGTAACTGTTTTTACAGAAACACCCAAGGTATTGTAGGCATATATAATACTAATGTTGAACTGCAGGTGCACTAATTATAAACTGCAGCAAGGAAATGTCTACCTGCACAAGTCTCAGTAAACCTAGGCTATAACTGCATTTATACAAAAACTCCCAAGGTGTTATAGGCAGATGCAATACTACTGTTGAAATGAAGGTGTGCTGATTATGAACTGCTGCAAGTATAAGAACTACACAAGTGTAAGTAAACATAGGCCATGACAGTGTTTTAACAAAAGCACAAAGATGCTGTAGGCAGATGCAACACTAATGTTGAAGTGAAAGGCAAGGCATGCCACAGAGTGTGCAAGTGGCAGAGCAAACTATGACACAAAACATACACATTCAGTGCGAATAGGAAAGCTATGCACAACCACCCACACAAGTAAACAAAACCATGCATTACAAGCAGCAATCAAAGCAGTAAAATGTATATGCAAAGCATCCTTTTCCACATGTGTGTGACAGATATACCAACCCAACTGTTATTTAGGTTGTGGAGTACAATTCAAAATCTGTGTGCTGAAACAATGGCTAAATGTTAGATGATATTTCAACATTTTTGGTTTCAGTCACAGTTGTAAGCACAGCTATAGTGTGATAATTTTCACTTAACTTATTGATGCATGATGGGTATTCCTGCAGTCTTAGCAATATACATGTTATTGTGAAAAATACAGGCTGTAAAAAGGATCAGATGAACTTCATTTCATAAAACATAAAAAGTAATCAACATACCTCTCTCCCACTGCTGCTCCTCAAGCCTGTGCATCTGATGAGATACACAGAACTCAGTATCTGGTCCAGTCTTCATCACCTGAAGAGGAAGTATGAATGATATATTCCTCAAAGAACAGTAATATTTATTTATTTAACATTTGTTGACTGGGAAAGTCTGACTAGGACAGAGCCTATTTTCAGTGGAGGCCCAGGGAAAAATGCTCCAGATGCTTGTCTTTGGAATGTGGGAGGAAACCGGTGGAATCCCACACAAACACATGCAAGACATGCAGACTCCACACACAGGGCACCCCTACCAAGAACTGAACTGGAGAACTTCTTGCTGTGAGGTGGCAGTGTTAACCACTGCACCACTGCACTACCCAGAACAATTTCTAGACAATTTATTTATGAAGAACATTAGATAATCACCATACACATTTTTCAATATTACATACAGGTTTTAATATATTACATCACACATTGGAGTACATAAGATGCAATCCTGTAACTACAATATCCATCTAAACTTTACCCTTGAGACCTGCCTGCTTAGCTAATTCAAATTGACTGAAAATAGATGTTATGAAAGCAGCAAAAAGACTTGATTTAATAACATCACCTGGATAGGGGATGGTCTATTAATATGGATCCCGGCTTAGGATTTCAAAGTATGAACATGTGCTGGTCATGTAGGTAAAGAATTTGAAAAACTTCATTCACGTCAGTACTGTGTTCAGAAACATTAACCGTAATGGAAATTATTCAATCCTCAGATAGTGGGACAGTGGCATGTATCATAGAGATTCTGTGAACAGAACCATACAAGTTTCTGTACATAAGGGACACAGTAATGCATGTGTGAGGACAATGAAATTCCTTGGCAAAGTGCACATCACTAAGCAAATACATACATCTTCCCTGTTGTGCATTTCAGCTGTTAGTCTGCACATCCCACTCCCTCAACAGATGAGGATGATGGTGTTCTTGAACTGAATGCAATCTTTAATGATAAAACAGAACTTAATAGCACATTTACAAATTATACAATATTAAAAAATCATTGGTCAGACACATAGCCTGTAGCAAGCTTTACTGACCCTGCTGTCAAAAATCTGATGTTAATGGACTGTTACAGATTACAGATATATTTTTATAGGAATATGACGACTAACTCAGTTATTCACAACCATGCACAAAATATACAATAATATCAATAAATACAGCGGGTCTGTCTAAAGAAGTTATACGGGTGACTTAAACCAAGATAACAATTTCAGATATGTTTCCCCTATGTGGATTGGAACCCACAGCAAGGCAAAATGTAGGCATGCTGTTTGGGTTCCTTACAAGCTGTGTTTACAGCCAGCACATGTTCTTGTTAAACAGTTACTGCTTTACTAACCCCACTGTTAAAAAGCTGATGTTAGCAGTGTGTTATGGATTACAGACATTTTTGTAGGAATAAAACAACTAATGACAATATAACAGTAATATTGATTGGTGGAATATTCTCATGTATACGTAGGACAGTCACACTTACTGTAGGGATCTATGGGCTTTGTCTGTACTCGTGACCCTCCGTCAAAGCTGCTCCACACCTCTTTGATGCAGGGCATTATAGTAGTATTGAACATGAAGTAGATCCTGTCTGTCTGTCTGTCTTGTGCTCCCACGCAGTCTGGTTCCATACATCTATCATCAAGAAGTTATTTGGCATGGCTCTCATCCAATGCTCCACTCCAGCATACACAGTCAGAATCTGGGTGATCTCCTCCTTAGTCGAGTTGGTGAACAGACATGTTGAAGTAGCTATTATGATTCTCCAATGGAAAAAGTCTGAAAAATGCAAAAACAGAGAAATGCTCACCCACTGACTTTTCAGTTAGCAAGCATCTGATCTGTAAATGTATCAAAATCAATGTTTGAAAGTGGTTCTGATGTTATGTTATCGGATCATTGGCAGATAGTGTGTGCGTACCACACTTGGTACCACTTATTAATACCTACTGGGTGTTTACGCAGTACACCTGTGTGTTACGGCACATGAAGCTAATTAACATGAAGGTGAGCAAACGATATTCCAAAACCTAGAATTTTAATGAACCTCATTAATTATGTATGGCACAAATGGTACTTAAAGGTTGGTGCTCATTAGATGCATCTTGTTTCTGTGATTCAGAGTGAGAGGTACATTGACATCTGGTAGTATTTCTGTTTTGGTGAATATTACATCTGTTAAAGTCAGTCATTTCCAACAGTACCTGTTTAGATTTATTTTTATTGAAAATGTGAGCTTTAACAGAAGTTGTTGTAAGTTACTGGAATGATGTTTATTGACCTTTATGCATACAGGTATTGCTATTTTAATTAATTGATTTCATTTGTACATGCAGTTGTATAGACAGATTTATACTGCAAATGTGAGCAGTACACAAAGGCAGATTTATGGCTCATCTGTACTTCTGGAGATGGAATTAGTAATAATAAGAACACTTCAGCATGAACTTATAGTACCATTATATCTGTTATTTACTAGGTCGTATAAATGTTGGGAGATTCCTCAATATTGGAGACATGCCCCCAGATTCACTAATCTTCTGTGCAGGACTACCTTAGTCCTGCATGGAAGCGGCCGTGTAGGAGCAGGATGGCAGCGCACCATGCATAATAATGAAGGCGCACTGCTCGAGCATCTAGGCTTACAAGGAGTGTGTACGAGTACAGGGGATGTGTCTGAGAGCAGAGCTCTCAGAATAAACACACCCCTGCAATGTAGAACAGCAGAAGCTGTTAAGAAATGAGTGAGATCACTCATAGGTGTGCTCATATCCCCACCAACAGTCTCTCATGTGTACAACAGCAACAGGACATATAAATTAAAAGAAGAAACCCTTTAATTTTGTTAAAAAACCTGATGAAAGCTAACCGTAGGTGCGCGGGTTTGCCCATCACGTAGCTATGGTTAATGCAGCTTAAATGGCTGAAGAGGATAACAGGGAAGATATATGTAAATGAAGCAATATAGCAATAGTGTAGTGGGCAGAGCACTTACCTTACAAGCAGGCATTACCGGTTTGAGTCCCACTACAGCACATTCCATTTTCCATGTGAAATCTGTATATGAACAGTTTTTGCAGGATAATTTATGAAATAACATTTAAATGTGAACTGGAGTACTGCATTAAATGCACATGTGAAGCATCAGTGTGATAATGAATAAGGCACTAGTAAGCATTTCCTACACAGATTAAGCAAAGAAGAAGCTATCTGAGTGTAAGAAACTGTAACCGGAAGTAAGCACTGCTGAGCTCCATGCAAACCCGCACATACCTGCCTACAACTGCTTTAAAGTGCCTTAACCACTCTGTATCCAACGACCCATGTTCTGGCCAGCAACAAAATAAACAGCCTCTGCAAGGCTCAAACCCAGGACCCTGCACACCATACACAAAGTGATTTACCACTAAGCCATGGGAGATATGCATACCCTAATGTTTTCACAAACATAGCATCCAGCAATACCAATGATACAGCACATAAAAATGACATTTATGACCACAGGCACCACCAATGGGAGTGAGGGGTCTCAATAAACATATGTGTTACATGTACTGATATCCCCCTCACACAGCCAAACAGGTGAAACATACAAACAGACAAAAAATAAACAAACCACTGCTTTGCAAACTATAGGCAGAATACTACCAGTGGGAGAGACCCTTCAAGTCTAATCTTGAAACAAAGACAAGAACATCTCTTGGGGGACAACCCAAAAATTTAAGGCATATTTGGGTTTCTGGCATTACACGGATGCACAATGGCAGGGCACATATGTCCTTGGACTACAAGGTTGGTGTAGCCTGATGTTCCATGGGTTGAGACAACTTATGTGATGGGTCCCAAAAAGTGGAGAGTGGGCAGTGTGTAGTGGTGTGGTTAGACCCGACCTGCACCCAGAGAAAGGATGAATGATACAGAGGAGGAGCGGTGGAGTGGGGGGTGATGGGTATGAAATTATGGGTCGAGGTGTGCTGGTGCTGGATGGAATGGTTCTAATCGGACCACCTCCAGGATGTAAGCAATAGTGTGACTTGGGCAGAACCTTCGCCTAACAAGCAGACATTCCCGGTTCGGGTCCCACTGCAGCACAGTCTAGTTTACATGGCAAAGCATGTTATAACAAATAGTTTTGTTGCAAAACCCATTAAATAACACATATCTATGAACTAGAGTACTGCAGGAAATGCACATATGAAGTGTCAATGTCATAATGAATAAGGCAGTAGTAAGCAGGTTTAAGCACAAATAAGCTGTAGTAAGCATATGTAAGCACTAGTAGGAGTGTGTCTGCATGAGGATAAGCACTGTTTACACAGATTAAGCAATATGGAAGCTAACTGAGTAGAAGAAAGTGTAACCGGAAGTTAGCAGTGCTTACTATCAAGCAAACCTGCGCACACCCGCTTACAACTGCTTTAAAGTACCTTAA